>NC_079172.1:55335681-55528181 GCF_947568905.1 Ostrea edulis
AAATATATTCAGGGATTTAGTTTGCTGAAATCTCTCGTACATTTGTTTCTCCAGCCTCCCATGCAGACTAGCTATTACTTTAAAAGCTGTTAAACTAATTAATTAGTCAATAAAATTAGTTGCTTAAGGTTGAATAGTCATGGGATAGATGAACTACAATTATTACAGTTTATCTCCTTTCAGCAATGTATAAATATGTATTACATTAATATTTGTATAAGGGTGAATGTCACTTAGGTTTGCTGATTGATACTGATACATGCAAATACACGAAAATCAAACATGTTTGGTTTTTTGGTCTGGCCTTGCTAATATTTTTTTCTCTTCAAATTATAATTATATTTTAAAAATGAACTATACATATTAGTGATGGGACGATGATCGATTATTATCGAAAATGAATCGGTTTACCTTTTCCGATTATCGATTATAAAATTCTATAATCGAAAGTCGCTGTCAAAACCAAAAATAGAAATGGCGGATAACAAGGACCAAGTTGGTTTCGTATTTTAGTTCATTTCAAAATGGTCATCGCGAGTGAAGACCATGCCGGTTCCAGATAGTGCTAATTTTGCTGTTAAATAAAAGCATGTACAGTCAAAACTGCCATAGCGACCCAGTGTATTAACTTATTAAGCGACTCACTGTCGTATGTGACCATAAAAAGTTCCCCCAAGACGTTACTCTATATATTGTACCTGTATTAAACGACCACCTGTCTGACGCGACCAACAACCATTATTTTTACAACCTTTTCGTGTATTTTCACTAAATTTTACCTCTATTTAACGACTGTACATTTTTCGATTACAATGTGATAACTACTTTTGATTTCGGTGGAGCCAACTATTCTGGGAATTATCGCCCCTAACACTTTCGTTTTCAAACGCACGACTATTCTGGGAATTATCGCCCCTAACACTTTCGTTTTAATACGCACAGTTTGGCGATGATCTTGTTTAATCGGCCCTCTGAATAGATTGTTATACCCAAGCTGTCAACATGCAGTGTCTTGTGTGGTTAATTAATAAAACCCGAGTTGTTGTTTATTTAACAAAATCAAGGATCAGGGAATCAAGGCCGTTGTATTTAAAGGTGTGAATTTCGACAAACTTTAAACCCGGCACGGATAGGCTAGATCGGAAATGAAAATCTACCACTTGTTATACCCTTATGTTCAATAGAGTAAAAAATTTGCCCGATTGCGATATAAATCAGGTAAATATTGTGCTTAGGACTGAAATTTTAAACGGAGTATTCACAGTTTTCCTGCATGAGATACTCGAGTTTTCCAGAATAATGACCGGAATTAGTGGCTCACTTCGACATATGTCCCGAGTATTTGATACGTCCGAGTTCAAGAAAGTTGCCTGCATTAGTTCTAAGCTTAAAAGATTTGCTGTGCATGTACAATGGATATTGTGATTTATTTAATGTTTCTCAAATTGAATAACATTTTTCCAGCATGTATTGTACAAAAGGAGACGCAACACTTCACCATTTGCTTTCTTACCACAAGCATTGCATTTTTTAGTTACACTGTACAAGTAGGCTATACATAAATTCCCTTTACAACAAAGTGTTTATAAGTTTTAGAAAATTTACATGCAGTTCATAAATAATTTTTAAATCTCATGTAAATGTGTAATATGAAATGCATGCAAAGTTTATCATTCTTAAATAGATTAAATGTAATTTTTGATGAATAAAAATTTATGATACCACCCATTGTATTCTAGGTTTTTAACTACAGCGTATTATTAATTGTATTTTACAACTATTAAAACCATACTTGATATTCTTAATGATAAATTCCAAATACATGTAGTAATTTTCTCCATTGTACAAATTATTTGCGAAATTTTATCCATTAACTGCGGAAAATAGGCAACCTGTATTAAGAGACCACCTGTCATATGTGACATTTTTTCCATTCTCCGTTTGACGGTCTCTTAATACAGGTTTGACTGTATTTTTGTTTTTTTTTCAGCACAGTTTTACATGTGCAATTTTTAAAAATACATGTATCTGTTTCAGTCCCAAGGTTAGTGCTAGTTTTATTGTAGTTTGCTGTTGTATAAAAAAATAATGCATGAATGACTAGTTTTGTTCATTTATGTAGTATTCATATAGAGAAAGTAACATACATGGTGGTGCAGAAGGTTTAAACAAATGATATTGAATGAAATTTTAAAAAAAAGGTATCATATAAAAACGATTATTAATCGAAAACTGATCGGTTTTCTACTCCCGATTACAAAACGATTATCGATTATGATTTTAGACCGATTGCCGATCACAAATATATAACCACCATATACACATGTGTCAGATCAAAGATTATAATACATGTATTATCATCACCATGATTGTAAACCATTGCCTGAATGCCATATAGATAAATCTCTTAAATAAAATTGTCATAGTTTTCAGTTGCTTCATGATTGGTAGGTGGTGCATTTAAGCCCTTTGTGTGCCATATGGCTGTGTCAAATCTAGGTAGTAATTACTCCTTCATCAAACACTCATCATTTAGAAGTGAGAATTGAGGGTCTCCATATTGCACAACATCTCATATTGTTATAATAATAGAATATCGAATTTTGTGTTGATCTATTGTGTTCGGTTTACACAATTTTTCAGATTGCACAACATCTGGATTAGACAATAAGTTTTAATGTATTACAGTATTTACTGTTATTGTTTCAATATGTACCGTCCATTTTACGCTACAATAGACATACCTGACTCACAGCTAGGTATTGATTGGTTCAACAAGAATTTTTTCCCTGTCAACACCATCACACCATTGATCACCATATAGGGAGGATTTTGAGTCCAATTTAGGGTAGAAATTAAAACAGGAAAATCTTTCTCTCGCTCTCTCTCTTTCCCCATCAAAAAAAAGAAAAGTAAACATTCATATTTTGATTAATTAGTCTTGATGAGAAGAGAAACATTTCATCTTCCACTGTATTAATCCCCCTCCCTCCTTTAACAGTTTAAAAACAATTTTGAGCTACAGATATATTATCTCCTCCAAAATTTGATCTCTTGTGTTGCAGTTACAAGAAACACCTGAAAAGTTTGCTAAATTTTTGTAAAAACCACACTTGTATGGATTTATGAGTAATCTTGCAAATAAACAGACAGATATGTGTGTAATTCATATAATATATGATTTAAGATACTTACATGTACCTTTAATTTCATTCAATCTCCATACTGAAAAATGAAAGCAAAATACAGAAAGAATGCAGTGACCTGATTCCAACAAGTAACTAGAGCTGGCTGTTGTTGTCTGACAAGGGGGACAGTTTTACGTGTTTAATATATAGTGATTGTAATGCCTGGGTCAGTCCCGGAGGAAACTCCTTTTTTCTGATCTAGATCCATCTAAGCACATTATGTTGACCATTTCTAAACCTACTATGTTGAGTCAATGCAATATTTTTATCTCGGATTGATAAACTTGGTGATTTTCACAATGCTGGCATTGACCATGGGTTTAAAGTTTTATAGTTTAAATGTCTTGTATTATACAGAAAAAAATTGTGTCTTCTTGCAGTCCATTTGGATGTTTGTGTACACTGTTTAGGGGTCTTAAAATGTAACAGAGTGGAAATAGGTGGAGTTGATTTAGAATAGCGTAACATTTTCCTGTTCGACATGACACCAGGATTTTATTTTCTTGCATAATTATTGTATACAGATGATGACCTCATAAAATTTTTATACTAATGAGGCAGATGAAATGGATTTGAATTAATTTCTGGCCTGTTGTGACATTTGCCATGAATGTTTTTTTTCCCTGTGCTTTAAAACTAGGTCAGGAGATGAATTTTTCATATCATTTTCCACCTGAGTAGGAATGTGACGGTCCAAATGCCTTAAAAAGAAAATAGGCTCCTCAACTCGTTCGTGAAGTGGATTTTTGTTGATTGGTTATTTTAGTGACACCGTCGGAAAGTTTAAAATGTATTGAAATTGATGTGTCTTGACTAATTGAGTGAAAAAGAAAACTTTTAGTGTTATTTGATGTGAATTTGGTGGTTGTCAGTATTGATAGATAAGTAGGCACCTGGCAGACTTGTGGATACATATTTACTTACCTGTGTTGAAGATCAGCTCAAGACATCATCAGTTACCAAGTACCTGGCCTACCCTGTACTCAGAAATTTACAGCTCTCAGTCAGAGTGAAAGATGACATCTTGATGTTAAATATTTCACCGTGCTTGACCCCATTTGTGGATGAAAATATACCTGGTAAAATAGTAGATATATGCTGAAGGCAGACACACCTGTGTAATTACAATTCTCTCAGTTTACATATTTTTTCTCGGCCGTATTCAATGTTTGTGTTAGTATCATTTTCCGTGCGATTGCCACAGGCTCCATAGAGGCATTTGTGATGATGTAATGGTTTGTTTTATTATCCAATTTATTATTGATTTTGGTTAAATGGTGCCACATTAAAGAACACTTTTGCAGCCAAAACTGAATTTACACTTCGCTGGGAATCTCAACCTGTGTTTGCACGAACAGCGGCAGCAGAATTACTTGATTTTTACATCTTCAATAAGCTGCAATGGCCAATATTCGTACTAAGCCTGGATATTTCCGACTCCAATCTCTAGGAGAAAATACAGAGAGTGACTTGTTTCAGAGACGACGCTTGCATTTTGACGACCATTTACCAGAAAATATTCTATATGGTGCCACAAATGGCATCGAGGGGGTGGTTCCCTTGAACAGGTAAAGCTATGTGTAAGCCATTGCTTAATATTTTACACTATTGCAATTGATCCTTATAGCTTATCTACAGGGTTTACAATCAAGTGTTTACCGACATAAAGATTGTAGATCATCTTGATTTAAAATTCATGAAAGGTTGTCATTTAAAAATTGTTTACATGTACAGGACATTCAGTTCAGCATGTCTGTACATTCATTCTAGTGTAGAGAAAATGTTAATGTGTGTAGGAGGATTCACTGCATTCGTTATAATAAGGTGGACCAGTAAGATAAATTGTTAGTAGATTGTAAAGCTGTGTTGTATGTGAAATTCAAAATAATTAAATTACAAGTGTGTTTGTTAAGTACATAAACAACTGTGTAAATATAGTACAGGATTTATAATAGTCAGTGTACAGTGCATTATACAGTTACTGAAATGGGTGTATAGTCTTTAGGTTGGGTAGTTTAAATACATGCATAACGAGACCTTATCACCTCAAAATGTTTAAAAAACTGCAAGCGGAAACGACGTGTATATTCATAATTTTGCCCTTAAATTGTCGCACTGGACATTATAGACACAATTGCAATACTGAGTTTCAGATTTTGAAATTATGAACGACCCTTTAATTTCTCTCTGGTTAGCTATTTGGCATGATGGATTACAATTGCATTCATAAAATCATTTTGAATACGAAGAGAGGTCATTTATTATTTTTTAAAAGTATTTTTTTTTAACTGTTTTATTATGTATAACATAATGATCATCCTGCGCCTATATGATCCAAAACTCACTGTCAAGGAATTTGCATTAAGTCTGTTTAAATCGCTGTTATTTCCCATATTGTTTCACAATTTTCATGAATAAACTAATTATTCAATTTTGTAATGCTCATATTTGATAACTAATGATGTTTCATTGATTGTCAGTGAAGTATTTAACTGTTTTACGATTGTTTTTGTTGCAAATCAGTGGATATTATCTAGCTGTGACATTTTTTCTCATCACCTGCAAAAATGACGCGTCACAGCGGCTTCATATAAAATCATTCTACCCAATTTTCTTGTTTGTATTTTCAATATAAAAATATCTTTCATTTAAATGTGTTTGTTAAAGAGATATCCAATATCTTTTTTAAAATTAACGATATTTAAAGTTAATGCTCGGGGATGTAACATTTCGTGTCAATTTTGTTACATCTCTCTTACCACTTTGTTTAGATGCAAGAGGGAAAATTTCGATCAAGGTGTTCTATTTATAGCAAGTGTAGATGTCATAATACTGTTTTAAGAATTATAAGTGGAGTATCAAAATCTAAATTAATTGTTTAAATTAAGGCATAGTGAAAATTTGCATGTTCCAAAAAGGTGGTGAAATTAAAGTTCATAACTAGAAAATCACAAAAAGTTCTTCAGAATGTTTACAAACACATTCACGATAGTAATTGCAAAATAATTCCCTGTTCTCATTTGCCTAAACTGGTACCCTGTTGACTTCACATCTCTATGTTTGTGTGTAGCCACCAATCAGCGGGGTACCAGTTTAATATATTGTCCTCCAGACAAATATTTTATAAAGGGCTGAAATGTCAAAATGACTTAAATTTCAAAGCGCTGCAGCTATAGATAACTCATAATTAATACGACAATTTTTTTTAGTTTTTGCAAAATATTGTGATGTCATTTTTGAGATAAAAGATAGACCCCATGCCTTTAAAAAATAATCATCCTAATTTAATCTACGTTTTCGTGTCAAAACGTTACGTCTATCTAAACATGCCAAATATGAAACGAATGACCAGGTGACAAACATCCTGTTTTTACGGCATTCTCTTGTCTTTGCTTTCATTTTCAGTAGAGACATGTGCACGTTTTGGATCAGTTCCAAGAAAACGATGGACGAGACGAAAGTAGTAAGGGTGTCCTCCACATGTTAGTTACATCACTCATTTTTGTGATTTCAAACTTTGTCGTAGATTTAAAGATGTTTCCTGAAACATTTATATATTTAGAAAGGAATAAAAATTGAGTTTCTTTTAAGTTGTAAATATTGAACAACGCTACATTGACACAGGGTCCATGTCTATCTATTTGGATTGATTGTGTCCACATGCAGTTATATCAAGCTCTCCAAAGAAGAATTGCCTAAATCTGTGTATTCAAAAATGTTCTTTTATGCATGATTAAATTTTTATTTGATTGAGTGAAACTATATTGCGCCAAGATATAACCATTAAGTAAATTCTATATTAAATTTCTAAAAAATTATGAAAGATGTAACGTGGACAATATTAGTAGAATGTGTCATCGTAACATAGCTGCCACCTGGATATTATGGCCCGATTGAAATATAACTGGAAATTTGTAAAAATGTTTACTTTTTTTTTTTTTTTAAAGTTGTTATTTTATTGATGCATCCTTTGATCTGATTCAAATTAAAAGCTTTCAAATAAGAAAATTCTGAACAAGTAAGTTTGATGAAAGACTTTTAGTGTCCAGTGTTACATCTGTTTTTTTCAAATGAGCATTAATTTGGTTCTATTATATGTAGAAGTATCAGAATAAGATTTAAAAAAATTAATGAATTCGTTTCATAGATGATATGGAGTTAATGATAATTAAGGCATTTTGAAATACACATAGGTCTAGATATTATTGTAATAAATGATCCGGATAGGAAACTAATGAAATTAGATAAATGGAACATATTTTACCCGATGATGAGTTCACATGAACATTTTTTTAGCCTAATGTAAAATAAATTATCTCCATATGGCTAAACTAAATATTCATGTGTTATTCTGTACATGTACGGCTACTTTTGTAACAGTCCCCACCACCACCACACACACACACACACACACACACATCATAAACTTAACTCCCTATATAGCAAAACACAAAATAAAAGTGTGAAACATAGGATTAAAATGTTTACTCACTGTGCAAAGTTCTACATGTAGCAACGTGCGTCTGAAATAACGCTGCTGTCCAAAGCCTGGCTATTACTGTTTTCGGCGTGTTTACATGTACATGCGGGATAATAATAAACCCCCCCCCAAACAAATAATAATAAAAATAAGAATCCGCAAACTTATAAAAGATTGTTAAAAGAAGTGATCAATATGCAACATAAACTACATGTAATATTGAAACGCACATACATGTCAATAGATCTTATTCGTAAGTCAACGGTTGGATCCACCATGTTTCCGTGTACATTTTGTGACGTTAAGTTGCAAAATTGCGACGTCAATAACATTCTGGCCAAAACAATGGGTACTTTGAACGTCAATAACTAAAAAAATTGAAAGGATATCGGAAAAAGGATAACATATTTGAAAAATAGATATTCTTGGCTTCTTCTGTCCCCGAGAATCATATCATGTTCTGACTAAGGGCCATTTTTGGCTATTCGTGGCTCTGGTTCTTTAATCACCAAAATTCAAAATCATTATTTTAAAAGCAAAATGGTTCCAAACTGCCAAAAGGTAAGATACCTGTTGGCTCTGTAGTTTAAACCGGTAAGTTCATTATTATTTTCGTCAGACTCAAGGCAAACAACAGTCTGAACATTATTCCACGCTATTTTGTCCCTCTGACATGCAGGTAAAAATAATAAGTACAGGCTGAGCTTGATGTATTTTACTGAAACCGTTTGTAATAAACGCATTGGACCGAAAATCGAGGCAATGAATCAAACATCGAATTGAGCGTTTATATTCAACAGTATCGATATTTCGGTCAATTGTTTCAGCCCTAGTGTGCAACAATTCAAACACGCATTAAAAATGTCCTTCCTTTATGCAATATTACATGTATTTGTGATTTCCGACGCTTGCATTGGGTTTCATCTAGTGTGGTAAATATTTTGGGAGATAAACATTTTCATAAATTAGTCACTAATTAGGTTTAATATTTTTGCGAATTTACTGGTCTTTGGAATGCTGAAGACCACTAAGAGAGGTTGCATATTATATCAAAGTCACAGAATATTGCAAAGTTTCTAAGTGGAGCTAATTTGAGATAACTTACATATCAGAGTCATTTAAATCTCAATTGTAAACAGCTTCCATGGAGTCTATCTTGAATTGGGTCTTGTGTAAATTTTTACCGGCTTCTAGAAAAGATAGTGGATATGTACCTAATTATGTTTACCTTATAACTTGAATGTACCTGGTGGAGTTATAAAAAGCCAGATATTGTGAAAATGTGAAGTACGTGGCTTCACAATAGAAAACTTGCTGGTAAATTTAAGATAATTGAGATGGCAATGTTCTGTTATGCACATGTAGTACAGTACGTAACTGTTGGTTCCTTTAATAGTATTGTTTTTACTCTGTTTCTTATTATTTTTCTCCCATACTTTTTTGTCCTTGAGTGTTCTCAAAAATGATTAAATTTATTAAATGGATCAAGGTAAAACCTTCACAGGGTGATACAGGTGTTCTGCACTTGTGCTTATTTATCATTGGTGGTTTTTAAAATCTCCATAACTTTCTTGAATAATCGAAACATAATGAGATTTATACTATAGGTATATGATAAATAAATATCTGTTGAATGATAGGGAGTTATCCCCATATGTGCGTGTTTATGCATTGTTTTTCTTTTCAATTTTATGGCACCATAACTTGTAAATGAAAGAAGGAAGTGAAATTTTTGCTGTATATTTATGATATGGATGCCTATAAATGGATGGCATGGTAATAATTAATGACTGTATATATAAGCACAAGCATATCCCTTTGATTGAGATTGATTAGATAATGCTGTAACTTGAATAATTATTTTACAAGTGAATGAAATTCATCCTATTACAGTATTTATTATACCCCCCCGAACGAAGTTCCGGGGGGGATATAGGAATATCACTCTCTCTGTCTGTCCGTCCGTCTCTGTCTGTGCAGATTCGTGTCTGGGCCATAACTTCTATGTTCTTTGACATAGGCATACCATATTTGGCACACAGGTGGATCACCATGAGACAATGTGTCGAGTACCTTCATGACCTCTATAAGACCTTGACCCTTGACCTCAAGGTCAAAATTAAAGGTTTTTTACAATGGATTCGTGTCCGGGCCATAACTTCTTTGTTCTTTGACATAGGCATACCATATTTGACACATGAATGTATCACCATGAGACAATGTGTCGGCTACCTTCATGACCTCCATATGACCTTGACCTCAAGATCAAAATTAAAGGTTTTTACAATGGATTCGTGTCAGGGCCATGACTTCAATGTTCTTTGACATAGGCATACCATATTTGACACATGAGTGTATCACCATGAAATGATGTGTCGGGTACCTTCATGACCTCTATATGACCTTGAACTTTGACCTCAAGGTCAAAATTGATTATAGGGATTTGACATAGTCATACCATAAGACATGAGTGTATCACCATGAGACTATGTGTCATGTACATTCATGACCTCTTTATGACCTTGACCTTTGATCTCAAGGTCAAAATTATAGGTTTATACCATGGATTTGTGTTCGGACTATATCTTCCATTTTCTTCTACAAAGGCATACCATATTTTTACACTCAGGAAAGAGGTAATTTATACAGGTCTATTAACAACACCCTTTGGGAGATTGGGGTAAGAGGGGGGTATTCTTATTGAGCATTGCTCACAGTATCTCTTGTTTACTATTTGAAATTCATTTTTACAAGTAATTTATATTTGCTTCATTTCATGAGATTTACTATTTGAAATTCATTCTACATGTATTTGTAACATGATGTATATGTTGATTGAACACCACTTGAGAGATTTGGGGAACATCTGTTTGTAATGTCCCTGACACAAATAGCCCATTTTTACAAGTGATTTATATTTGCTTCAATTCATGAGATGAGCCGAGGTCATGTGACTGGGATGAGTGTCTTTCTGTGATCCCACCTCTGTGGATCCTCCCCACCATTTCCATTCAGATTTCTGATTGTAAATCATAGTACAGTTTACATCAATACATGTACCTCAGGAGCTAAGTAAACATTGTGACATGATGGTCAAGATACTCAAGCCAGTATTTAAAAAAACATTTTGAGAATTAAGAAATGTGGATTTGGTAAAATGGTACATAGAAGCTTTGTTTAGCCACAAAATATCTTGAATGATTGTATAATTAGAATTCATTATCATGAAAATGCAAATAAAATTGTGCAAATATCTATAGATACTTATCAGAAATATGTATTTGTTACATGGTATGGCCTAAATAAGCTAGCTACTAGTACATCTAGGATAAAACAAAACTATCAGGATATTTTTATGACGTGAAATAATGTTCATTGAGGTGAAATAATTTGGTATGAACATCCTGTTTATACCTACATATCTATGAAAACGCAACTCACCAGGACATTAGAAATTATAAGGCAGAATAGTTTTGAAAAGGCTTGATAGATTACAGGATGTTGACAGTGTTTTACACTTGTTGTGTAGTTCTTATTTTCAAATATAGGTACAACTGTACATGTACATAATATTTAATTGACGTAATTTCCTTTTTTCGTTTTATTTGTAGCAGCAACATGTCGTATGGAAATGGGGCCATATGCCATAGGTGTCACGAAGGCTTCGGAGCCAATGAAGAAATAGTCAACTCTAATGGGGAAATGTGGCATACCCAGTGTTTTGTGTAAGTTAAGAGTCCCAGCATGGTTATAACTTTCTGTGATTTACTGGACAGGTTAAAGTAGTCATTTAGATAGTCCAAAGCCTAGAAAGAATTAACCTCATATGGTTCAATCTTGCATGCATAATGGATAGATCTGTAGATGCACACAACCATCCAGGATTCAGAGTTTGCATCTGACCTAAATTTTCCAGACAAGTGATTTCTCAGCAACATAGTACCTACCATGCTTTATAATTAGAATGTGACCTTTAAATGTTAACAGATATTTAATATAATGCCATTCCGGGAGACTTAATCTGACACACAAGCTAAGTTAGTGACAACTCTTGTTAAAGTATACACACAAGCATGCATTAAAACAGCTAGAATAGTTATTTACACACAATGCATGCATTAAACAGCTAGAATAGTTATTTACACACAATGCATGCATTAGAACAGCTAGAATAGTTATTTACACACAAGCATGCATTAAAACAGCTAGAATAGTTATTTACACACAAGCATGCATTAAAACAGCTAGAATAGTTATTTACACACAATGCATGCATTAAAACAGCTAGAATAGTTATTTACACACAATGCATGCATTAAAACAGCTAGAATAGTTATTTACACACAATACATGCATTAGAACAGCTAGAATAGTTATTTACACACAATGCATGCATTAAAACAGCTAGAATAGTTATTTATACACAATGCATGCATTAAAACAGCTAGAATAGTTATTTACACACAATGCATGCATTAAAACAGCTAGAATAGTTATTTATACACAATGCATGCATTAAAACAGCTAGAATAGTTATTTACAAACAATGCATGCATTAGAACAGCTAGAATAGTTATTTACACACAAGCGTGCATTAAAACAGCTAGAATAGTTATTTACACACAAGCATGCATTAAAACAGCTAGAATAGTTATTTACACACAATGCATGCATTAAAACAGCTAGAATAGTTATTTATACACAATGCATGCATTAAAACAGCTAGAATAGTTATTTACAAACAATGCATGCATTAGAACAGCTAGAATAGTTATTTACACACAAGCGTGCATTAAAACAGCTAGAATAGTTATTTACACACAAGCATGCATTAAAACAGCTAGAATAGTTATTTACACACAATGCATGCATTAAAACAGCTAGAATAGTTATTTACAAACAATGCATGCATTAAAACAGCTAGAATAGTTATTTACAAACAATACATGCATTAAAACAGCTAGAATAGTTATTTACACACAATGCATGCATTAAAACAGCTAGAATAGTTATTTACACACAAGCATGCATTAAAACAGCTAGAATAGTTATTTACACACAATGCATGCATTAAAACAGCTAGAATAGTTATTTACACACAATGCATGCATTAGAACAGCTAGAATAGTTATTTACAAACAATGCATGCATTAAAACAGCTAGAATAGTTATTTACAAACAATACATGCATTAAAACAGCTAGAATAGTTATTTACACACAATGCATGCATTAAAACAGCTAGAATAGTTATTTACACACAATGCATGCATTAGAACAGCTAGAATAGTTATTTACAAACAATGTATGCATTAAAACAGCTAGAATAGTTATTTTTCAGCAATAATTGTTTTACAGTTGACTATAGAAATGATATTTACATAGCTTGAACCAAAAGAGGGTGTCAAATAAAATTATGCTTAATCGGATTAATTTAGGAAGTCAGTAGGATTAAATTGTATTTGGTTATACAGTCTGCATTAATCCAAACATCATTGTTGTTGTTGTACTTGCTATTCTTAATGCATTGTTCTATAGGTAGAGCCTTGTTTAGTTTTTAGATTGTTTTAAAATCTTTGGTGCTAAGTTCTGTGTACATGATATATCATTGTATGATATACTTTCCCTGCTGTTTACCTATAAAAAAATTAATAAAATCTAATTCTTTGTTGTACATCTCTCATTGCATTGACATACTTTCATTACCTAAAGAAATGTATGCATGTATTTGCTTTTTTAAATGCAGAATTTGTTTTTTGACATTCATCTTAATGTTAGTGTCCACATTTGTGCATATACTGTGTAGCATATTTATTCTAAACTCATATAAAGTATTTTCATATTTATTCTAAACTCATATAAAGTATTTTCATATTTATTCTAAACTCATATAAAGTATTTTCATATGAATGTGCACATGATTTTGTGAATTAGTACTTAAAAGTTAAAGCTTTATTTTTGGAAATATTAAGTTTCTTTCATCTAAGGTATCAGATAAAGCACTTGCTTGCTGCCATTATTTGTTGTTGCTTTTGATGATGTACAGTGGGGTTTTATGGTGGGGAACTCTTCAGTAACATCTCAATATATATTGACTCTTTTCATCCAAATATCTGGAAATTGGGAAAATGCTATAATCAAATGATTTCCACTGTATTATTAGTGCAAACTTTGTAAGAGTGGAAATTTACATGTATGGATTGTTGTGTACATTTTCCACTTTATTCATGAACTTGACATGTTGGAATTCAAAGTATGTGTTGCTGCCAAAGTACCATTTCCATTTATCCTGCATGTAGATTTCCACATTTACAGTGTTAGCGCATATTTTGTTATCTACGACTGCTTCCTGTATTCATGCTTTCACTGTTGCGTAGAAGCCACAGAAAGGCAGGGGCAGCCCCGAGTTATACGTGCACAAAATGTCACGAGACATTATCTCCGTGGGAACAGATGGTGAATTTTAATGGTCGGGTGTGGCATACTACCTGTTTTGTGTAAGTACTAACTGGTCTCAGGTTTGAAAACTAATGTAATTGGTTGTGATTTGATTTTTAAGTGGTGTTGGGTTGGAGGTAGAAAGTGGTGGTACATTTAGCTATGTTTTTGGAGACACCTAAATTATCCATTTCAAAAACTCTCTATCTGAAGGACTCAAATTATTTTGTCTGAAGGGTAACATAATTTCAGGCTATCACTGTGTTTGCAAGCAAGATCATTCTGTGAGATGGCTTCACACATTGCATATTTCAGCAGCCTCATTATTTCTTTAGCCTCGGCACTTTTCATCCTATTTTATGACACAGCTTTATGCGAATTCAGTTGCTTGTTTTTATCATTACTCTCCCTGTCTGCTTCAGCTTCTTTATGCTATTAGTAAAATGTTGCAATTCCTATGATGAAATAATTCTGTGTAGATATTTATACCTTTAAAATTATTATGTATAGTTATACTGAATAATATGCTTTCTCATATTGAACTACATTTTTTTTATTTATTGAGACCAGTGAAAGGAAGTTAGGTTGTCACAAAGTGAATTTATATAAAAGATTTGATGTCCTTGTATAATTTTAGCTGTGCCCAGTGCTTCCAACCTTTTCCTGAAGGAGTGTTTTATGAGGTAAATTTGATTCTTTGAATAAATATATATATATGTATGTATCCAAATTGTGTTTTTAAAAAAAATCACAGTGTCCGGTATAAAATATTAAAAGAAATAGAATAAACAGTACACAAAGTTAAAAATTTAACGCAAGCGCTTTCATTTTATAATCCTCAGGCGTTACATTTTAAAATAGTTTTGAAATGGTTTGACGTCATAAAGGCGTCCTAACATTTCACACACATAACGACGTCATAATTTAATTTATGACGTCGTTATGTACGTGAAATGTTAGGACGCCTTTATGACGTCAAACCATTTCAAAACTATTTTAAAATGTAACGCCTGAGGATTATAAAATGAAAGCGCTTGCGTTAAATTTTTAACTTTGTGTACTGTTTATTCTATTTCTTTTAATATATGTGTGTGTGTATGTGTGTGTGTGTATATATATATATATATATATATACACACTATATATATATATATATATACACACATACACACACACACACACATATGTAGATATTGAAGAAAATCCTTGATGCACTGTTAAGACACATACATTTAATTCTGTGCATTCTAAAAGTACCTTTGCTATTCTGTTTCTCCAGTGGTAAAGTGTTTCACAGAATTTAAGAACCAGCATGGCAAAGGTATTTTGAATAAGATTTCTATTAGTTCCTATCCAGAAGAGCAATGACTTTTAAAGCCAGGGATTTGGCCTAGGAACAGTCACTTTTTAGGATTGATGTAGCCAAGAATTTAATTCACAGCCCAATGAAGAGTGATTTGGATGATTATAGAATGAAAAGAATATCCAATTTTGAAAATATAATGATATTAAAACTAAATCATATGTATTGAGCAGGTTTAGTGTGTACACACATATATATGTATAAAGCACCTGTAGTGTAGTCATACAGGTAGATTGTCAAACTTAATAATTCACATCTCAAACATCTGATATACCTTTGTTGTATTTTTGCTTTGTTTTCTCTCATAGAAAATACTGCATACAGGGAACTATTTTTTGTTGTATATATTACATTTTGCCATTTACAATAGATCATGAATACCCCGGTACCCCATAATTGTGATAGTGTGTACATGTTAATCATTAAATAGAATTATAATAACCTCCACATACTAAATTATAGTCAAATGTTGCTGGTAATCTTCATCATACTGTCCATTCCTTATAAGGGATGGGAATCGGTAAGAATTTCATAATCGATGATTGGTTTACTGACATAACTAACTAATCATCGATTATAATCGGACATTGAGAAATTCTACAATAAAGTCATTTATATACTGAAAAAAGTGTAAATAAATATTTTCTACATTTGTATTTGTCAGTGTTTCTATTGCTGAGAATGTGTAAATGAATATTTTGTATGTGTATTTGTTATTCTTCTACTTTCTTAATCTCCTTTAATTACATATATAAAAGTTAATACGATTTTTAGAAGGGTTTACGCGCCAAAAACGGATATAGTTTGCTTGGTTATATTCCCGTATATCAAAGTTTCATGTCACTAACTTATGGTAATCCAGCATAATTGAAATTCAACAGAGAAAAAAAGGAAAGAATTTTTTCTTTAAAAAACCCAAAACAAATCAGATCTATTGTCAGCATATTGATAACATGATATGCACATGCAGAGTAACAGTGGCCTTTGAAAGCTGTTTTATCCATGTAATTCACACATGGCTTTGCTCGCATCAAGATTATCTTTGATGGGTGCATGGACTTTCGTTTATATGCCTGAATCAAAGTACGTCTATCTGACCATGTGAACATGCTTTCTTCCTTTCGTTTTCATGTGCACCGCCATTACGATAAATTAGGTTAATAGATAAGTCACGGCAGGAATATTCTCAAAAACTACAGTTGTTTAGAAAACAAAATCTAAAAACCGATTAATTGGAATAAAATTTTCATAATCGAGCGCTTAGAATTTGCCAACAATCGACTGATTTTCGATTATAATCGATGATTGGAACATCACTTTTCCTTATAATGCAAGTACTTGATATCTTGAAATGATTTGTAGATGAAAAATTGCAAGAACATGAATTGATGAGTGGACTGTCGATCAAGCATTTCAGCAATATGAAGATTGAGTCATTTTATATCGTGAATGGTGCCTCTTGTTAATTACTATATTTAGGAATTTTACAGTAGAAGTTTTGAACTTCATAACTAAAGTTAAAGGGACTGGTTCACGATTTTTGATAAAAATATTTTTTCATATTTGATGGTAAACATTAAAAATATAAGTCATTGAATGTTGACAGCCAAAATTTTGACCTTTTGAATGCAAGAATAAAACCAATATTTTAGCCTTAAATCTGTGTTATGTAAACAAAGACTCGTGTCTTTTTATGTATACAAAATAACAAGTGAAATATTGATTTTGAAATATAAAGCATCTTAATTTTGCATAGTCACAAATTTTAACCTCTAGCTGACACAATTACCCCAAAATGCTTGAAATATGAAATATATAATAAACTTGGATCAATATCCATTTCTTTTGAACATTTTGTAAATAATAACATATACTGCAATCTTTGTTTACAAAACAAGTAATGAACTCTCTAAAATGAGCTTCTGTGATAATGTATAACCTTAATTGTTATGTGAACTCTTTTAAACACATTAGACAGTAGATTTTGATCATTAAAAGTGAAAAAGAAAATTTTGGGGGAAATCATGAATCAGTCCCTTTAAATGCTGATCCCAGTGCCTTTACTTTTGATATCTCTACTTTCAGTTTGAAGGAAGAAAATACTGTGAACATGACTTCCATGTTCTGTTTGCACCTTGTTGTGGAAAATGTCGTAAGTTCAACTTATTTGTCTTTAGAAAGTACCATGGGAGAATGAGATATGATAAACCCAGTTTGAATGATTCCATGAGATAATGAAAAATATTCCATGTAAAGCAACATTGCAAATTGCCACCTGAGATACTGTTGTCAAACGAGGTGCATCTGATGTTGACGAAGGTTTCTGTCATTGTTACTCTCACCTACACGTACTGTTCACTTTGCTATACAGATGTTTACTAACTTAAAAGAAACATATTACACAAAACAAAAATTAAGTGCATAAATTTACCTTTAAGAAGTTGTATATGAATCAGTCAGTTTACAATTATTGTCTACATTCTGACAATGTTGTTTGTTTGTTATATTTTTATATGAAAAATTTGTATTTCTAATGTATTTTGATCTTATTCTCACAAATGACACCCATACTGAAATTTGCAACAAAGTGTACATGCATGAATTTTGCTATCCATCGTTAAGGGAAAATCAGCATTTTAATGGCAAATAAAACTTCAAATTACTCGCCCTTGATTACAGGTGGCGCACGATCCGTTTATGTCCAAGGTGTTTCTAACCTCCATTTTAAGAGAGCGTCGGAAGGATACGATTAGATTAGAAAGTTGTTGAATATTTAGTAATGATGGCAGATTACGGTTCGTGGGACCTCACTGCGCTTAGAAACGAACTTAGAAAACGCAATGCAAGACTCTCTGGGCGGAAAGGAGAGCACCTTGAGAGTTTCAGTTGCAACCGAATTTTCACCATCATATCGATTAAATAAATGACATTCAATACAATTGAATGTTTTTCACTATAAACCAATTCTTCATTAAGGTTACATGCATAAACCAAAGTTTAGGTTGATTATATAATATACAATACATCATAACTCTTTATATTAAAGTGCATGGTTGAATTGCATATATTTAAAACAATAAGATGCGGACACCCCCCCCCTCCCCCCTCCTCCTCTCGAGATAAAAGTATATCGATTATTAAATATATCCATATATCTCTGAATTTCTATTATTAAGCTGTTAAAATATGTAGTATTTAGTGAATGTGTATGTATAACTTCTCTTTATAAAATAAATACACGATAGAGCAGGTATACGGTATACATACATATCTCATAACCCGGCTTAAGTTCACATTTAACAGTGTATTTGCGTGTTTTAACTTATACTTACGTGGATGAATTGATACGAGATGATGTCACTGTAGGTAAACAGTCCTTGCGATTAACTTTTTTTTATTACAACCCACAGGGCAAGCAAGAGCATAAAAATTGGCAGGTCAAATAAATTTTACTACCCTGTACAATGATTAAAAATTTCGAGTTTCTACATTTTTATGCCCCCAAGATCGAAGATCGGGGGGCATATTGTTTTTGTCCTGTCTGTCATTCTGTAAATCTGTCATTCTTGTCTGAAACTTTAACCTTGCTAATAACTTTGAACAGTAAGTGATAGAGCTTTGATATTTCACACGAGTATTCCTTTTGACAAGACTTTTCCGTGAGTACCAACATTTTTGACCGTGTGACCTTGACCTACCTTTTGAAAACTTTAACCTTGCTAATAACTTTTGAACAGTAAGTGATAGAGCTTTGATATTTCACATGAGTATTCCTTATGACAAGACCTTTCCGGGGGTAACAACATTTTTGACCCTGTGACCTTGACCTTGGAGTTTGACCTACTTTTTACTTTTTGACCTATTGCAATCGGTTGTCGTCGTCCGTCGGGCGTTAACAATTGAACATTTTTAACTTCTTGATAACTACCAGTCCAATTCTTTTCAAATTTGGTATGAAGCATCTTTGGGACAAGGGGGACATAAATTGTAAATATCAGGTCTCCAGCACCCCTGGGGCCTTAGGAGCAGGGCAAAAACTGACTAAAATTGACCAATTCTCAAAAATCTTCTCAAGAACCGCACATGTGTAAGAAAAACTAAATGCATGGTGATGGAGAGCAGGAAGGCCTCTACCAAAATTGTAAATTTCATGATCCCCGGGGTAGGGGTTCTGACCCCATGGTGGGGCCAAACTTGTTATATAGTGTTTATGTGTAAAACACTTAAATAACATCCTCTTTAGTGCTGTTGATACTATATTGAAACTAAATAAATATTTAGAAAGAGCAGGTAGTTCTTTACCAAAATTGTAAATTTGATGATCCCAGGGGTAGGAGTTTTGGTATCAGGGTGGGGCCAAAATGGTCAGTTATTAAATGTGTGAACAATAGACATTTTTAACTTCTTCTTGATAACCATCATTCCAATTCTTTTCATATTTGGTAAGAATCATCTTTGGAACAAGGGGGACATAAATTGTAAATTTCAGGATTCCTGCACCCCTGGAGCCTTAGGGGCGGGCAAAAACTGTCCAAAATTTACCAATTTTCAAAAATCTTCTTCTCAAGAACCGCACATGTGTAAGAAAAACTAAATGCATCATGGTGGAGTCTCAGCAGGAAGGCCTCTACCAAAATTGTAAATTTCATGATCCTCGAGGTAGGGGTTCTGCAGGGTTCGAAATTAACTTTTTCAAGCACTAGTCCGTACGGACTAGTCACTGTTGATGTTCACTAGTCCGCAAAGCATTTCATTAGTCCATCCAGTATATCATGAAATGATCTTCATTTTATCAAACCAAACACATCACAGTTGCAAACAATTCAATTTCTGACACCTACAGAAGAAAAAGAGACAACCATATTTTATTTCGCATTCAAGATCTTCAGAAGCATACAATATTAACCTCCGAGTTAATCCTGTTCATTCATATTTTGACGACCTTGGTTAACTCTAAAATTAATTTTTAAATGAAATCTTCAGTATATTTTTGCCATTTACATATTGATGACTCAAATTTCCCCTGTAAGATTAGAGTCTAATCTATAAAAAAAAAGGGGGGGGGGGTCGAGTCATAGAATTATAAGATCATTTATGACTGTATCACTAAGAATAACTAAAATTTCAGCATAAAACATTAATGCAGAATATTCCGATCTACAGAGCAAATGTTTAACCCACCGTAAATACTTTCTGTAACAAAGTCGTCATCTGTGAAGTCGGACTGAAGACTGGTGTTTCTGGCTCACGACACTGCGTGGAACTTGAAACGATCGTTGTCGCTGTTAACATTTGTTGACAATGAACCACTTGTTTTTAAACTTTCTTTCTCGGGAAGCCTATAACCCCACCCCCTGTTTGCACAACAAAAAGCTTACACTCTCTCATAAACTTTATGTACACCGGAAGTCAACATGGACATAAACGAGTCTTGCGCCACCTATGTTAGAAATAGGGGAAAGAACTGACAAATATTGGCAATTGAAGGGTCATGTAAAAAAAAAAATTGTCTTGGCCTGACTTTAATTTCGGGTTTCATATCCTTCATTCTGAAAATTAGATATTTGAGCTGCTCATGCACATGATACCCACATTTACAGAGTGCATGAGCAGTCTTGTGACAGTACCATTCAATGTTATTTCAATGGACTTTTGCCATATAGAAGCATTATCAGTATAACGGCACATGGAGCACAATTCCAGATTTACTTGTTTAGATTGGAAGCTGTTTTCTATTCTATGTATGTTTCCAGGAGAGTTCATTGTGGGGAGAGTCATTAAAGCGATGAACAATAGCTGGCACCCGGACTGTTTCCTATGTGAGATCTGTGTGGCCCCACTGGCTGATGAGGGTTTTGTCAAGAATGCTGGAAGGTGGGCTACTCTTCTTGTTGTGTATGGTTCTTGTGATATGGGAATTTTTATAAGTATAGGTGAATTCCTTACAGAAGAATGCAAATACAGTTCAAAATTATGCTATATTAATCATATAGAACATTTATCTGTAAGCTGAATTCAGCTGGAAGTTGTAGAATGAGAATATTTTCTCTTTATAAAATGGAATAAATAAATGTACTTTAGAATTGATAGTTGCAGGTATTTCTCCATTTATAACTAATTTCTTAAATGTGAGGCACTCAATAGTTCATGAAAAAATATGTATCTTGGAATGAATTGTATTTTAGAGCTCTTTGCCGTGAATGCAATGCCAAGGAGAAGGCCAAGGGCATGGGCAAATATGTCTGTCACAAGTGTCAGTAAGTAAAGAGAGTCACAAAGACTGTTTATTGTTTGCTATGTATAAGGGGTGAGATCAAAAGTTCAATGTCTGACAAAAAAATAAATTCAGTTTTCACCAAGACCCACCCCCTTTAAAACTAAATATGATGATTGATTGATTGATGTTTTCCGCCACACTCAGCAATTTTTCAGTTTTATCATGGCAGGGGTCGAAATTAACTTTTTCTACCACAGGCTAATTTTAGCCTGTGGGTAAAAAATCCACAGGCTAAAATGAAAACCTTCAAGCTAAAATAAAAATAATGAAGCAGTGCTCTTTTTTCATGTTTTTTTTTTTTTTTTAAATCAATTGCATGTATTTTCCCCATCATTATTCATTACTGAGCCTTGTGGGTCAACAGGCATCGTTTGGACAAGTTACATAAGTCATGTTTAGGTGTCTTGATCATCGCACCTCTAATTCACAACCTGTTTACCGCAGGTCCAATTTCATGCCACATCAGAGTTGTCACTAGTGATTTTTCATAGCGCATCCAGGACTCATGGTTTTATAAGCAGCACGATCATGAGCCCCATGGAATTTTTTGATAATCGTCTACACGGTGAGCAGTGCACTCGTGTCATCACTACAACCCGACCTCAATATGACAATAAATTAATTTAGATGGGACATTCTCATGATTCTGATAAAAATAACTACCGGAAGACTTAATTGGTAAAACATAGACTCCAACTTTTTTTTTCTTCTTAGATAAATGAATAACAAAAACCTCATACTTAGAATTCAATTTAATCACCCCTATAGGTGAACAGGACTCGTGGCACATGTATTTTTCATCATAATGCGATGTCCGATCTCTAAAGCATTTGTTTGACTTCGAGTTTCTTAAAGATCGTAAAAGAAAAATCCAGATAGAAACGGTTGTTGAAATCGATCGTTCATGTAAGCGTTTGTATGATTCAGAGTGCAAGTTTAAGAAAAGTGAATGGTGCATTACCGTATAAAACGGATACGATACGATCATAGTTTGTAAATCACCACCGCTAAAATTTTCGAGTGTCCACTATTTTTACTCGCTATTTTTCAAATGTACTCGCATTTTGCGAGTATTTCTCGCTAATTTTGAGCCCAGCGTGGCGCCCAGTTTTTTATTGGTGGAAGAGAGAACCCAGATATAATGTACCTGGGAAGAGGCCACCGACCTTCCGCAAGTAAACTGGGAAACTTTCTCACTTACCGGCGCGAGCGGGATTCGAACCCGCACTGAGCAGAGGTGAGAGGCCGTGTTAAATATGATGAATGTTGAACTCAATCGATTAACAAATAAAAACATCTGATTATAATAACACTCTGTATACCTTTCCTACTGTTTATTCACAAATGAAAGTGTACATTAAAACTATTAAATGTTCATTAAAATGTTATATTATTAGGCCAAATAAGATTGAAATTATGGTTCTCAGGCCTGCATGCATCCGTTTTGAGGTTGCTGCAATGCTGATTTTAAAGATTTTTCAATAAAGTAAAAAGTTGGTATTGCGCTTACATATCTAGGGGGAAAAAATCTGCATTAATTCCTAATTTCACATTTAAGAATCTTCATATCCACCCAATTTTGGTTTTAGAATAGTTTTTATTAAATTAAAATCAGCGGAATGTTTGACACTTCTAAGTCTTCTCATGGAATTATAAGCGTCTATTTCACATGGAATATCAACCAAAATGGAGACACACCTCATGCTTGGTTTGGTTGTCAAGATAATTCTGAAGATATTTGTAAATCAACAGCATCCTAGCACTCAGAAATATTCTAATTTATTAAACCCCTACATTTTTAGCCGAGTTGCAACGAAGTTGAACTCGGCTATTGGTTTGGTGATGCGGACGGGCAGGCGGTTGGGCGTCAACAATTGGTTTCCGGATGATAATTTAACTCGAAAAGTTTACAATCTAATCAAATGAAACTTTGATATATTGTTGGGTACCAGGTAAGGAAGACCCCTATTGATTTTTGGAGAAAAATGGTCAAAGGTCAAGGTCACAGTGACCGAAAATAGAATGAAAATTTCAGGAAAATTTGGTTTCCGGATGATAACTCAGAAAGTTTAAATCCGAATTAAATGAAACTTTGATATATTGTTGGGTACCAGGTAAGGAAGGCCCCTATTGATTTTGGAGAACAAAGGTGAAGGTCACAGTGGCCGAATATAGAATGAAAATTTCAGAAATATTTGGTTTCCGGATGATAACTCAGAAAGTTTAAATCCGAATCAAATGATACTTTTTGATATTGTTGTGTACCAGGTAAGGAAGACCCCTATTGATTTTGGAGAAAACAGGTCAAAGGTCAAGGTCACAGTGACTGAAAATAGATTTAAAATTTTTTAAAAATTTGGTTTCCGGAGGATAACTCAGAAAGTTTAAATCCGAATCAAATGATACTTTAAGATATTGTTGTGTACCAGGTAAGGAAGACCCCTATTGATTTTGGAGAAAATAGGTCAAAGGTCAAGGTCACAGTGACTGAAAATATATTTAAAATTCCAAAAAAATTTGGTTATCGGAGGATAACTCGAAATTTTTTAATTTGAATCAAATGAAACTTGGATATATTGTTGGATACCAGCAAACCAAGGCCCCTATTGATTTTGGAAAACAAAGGTCAAAGTCAAAGTGACCGAATATAGATTGAAAACTTCAGACAGTAACTCGAAAAGTTTAAAACTGAAATTAGTTCTTCACAATTATAAATATGCCACGTCATTCCTGGCTTTACAATGTAACCCATGCAACTCGGCTCATGCACCCCTGGGTGCATATACTGATTTTTGATATAGCATTTGGTCAGTTACTTGCATTGCATTTCAACTAGGCCTCATTAAAGAAAATTTTAATAAGGTATGTAGTCAGGCTTCTCTCACAAAGGGTCCATCTTATGCACATATCAATTAATCTCTTTGCATTTAGTTTTATGTATATTTTTATGTTAAGATCAGATTATCTAAATTTTTAGCTGACCTGAGCTGAAAGCTCAAGTGAGCTTTTCTGATCGCCTGTTGTCCGTCGTCTGTCTGTCCGTCTGTAAACTTTTTACATTTTCGACTTCTTCTCAAGAACCACTGGGCCAATTTCAACCAAACTTGGCCAAAAGCATCCTTGGGTGATGGACTTTCAAGTTTGTCTAAATGAAGGGCCATGCCCTCTTCAAAGGGGAGTTAATCACAAAAAATGCAAAAATAGGGTGGGGTCATTTAAAAATCTTCTCAAGAAACAATGAGCCAGAAGAGCGAAGATTTACAGGTAAGCTTCCTACCGTAGTGCAGATTCAAGTTTGTTAAAATCATGGCCCTCGGGAGTAGTTTGGGGCCACAATAGGGAATCAAAGTTTTACATAGAAATATATAGGGAAAATCTTTAAAAATCTTCTTCTCAAGAACCAATGAGCCAGAAGAGCTGAAATTTACATGAAAGCTTCCTGACATAGTGCAGATTCAAGTTTGTTCAAATCATGACCCCTGGGGGTAGTTTGGGGCCACAATAGGGGATCAAAGTTTTACATGGGAAATTGTGAATAAATAGAAAAAAAACCTTTAAAAATCATCCTCTCAAGAACCAATGGGCCAGAGGAGCTGAGATTTACACGAAAGCTTCCTGACATAGTGCAGATTCAAGTTTGTAAAAATCATGGCCTCCAGTGGTAGGTTGGGGCTACAATACGGACTAAGGTTTTAGATGCAAATATGTATGGAAAGTCTTCAGATATGGGCCAAGGTAACTCAGGTGAGCAATGTGGCCCTTGGGCCTCTTGTTTGAAAATCAATTTTTTTAGATGATTCTTTCTGCTTGCAACAATAGCTATTTTCCGGCATACACAGGGTTAATTTCTGATTTATTTCAGTTCATATCCTATTTTTTGTGATCTTTATAATAATACTGGGGTAATTTGTGGTACGGCTTAATAACTACAGACCCTGAAACGTGCTACTACACCTTAAAAACGAACCGAACCGTTCCGTGCAAGAAACGAACCGTACCGTTCAAGAAACGTACCGTACCGTGCAAAAAAAGAACCGTACCGTTCAAGAAGCGTACCGTACCGTGCAAGAAACGAACCGTACCGTTCAGAAAGCGTGCAGGATAATATTATGCAAACCCCGCCCCCCAAAAGCCCGAAAGCGTACCGTACCATGCAGAAAGCGTGCATTTTATGTCATGTGAACCAATTTTTCAGCCACAGTATATTATTTTCACAATGGCGCCCGATGGGAAAGGAGGTCGTAGACTATCGCTGGCTATTCGAAGCATTATCCTCAAACATCACGAAGCTGGGTTATCAACTGTGAAAATCACCGAGATGCTTAAAACATCTTTGATATTCTTTTTTTTTTTAAAATTACTTTCCGTAAATGTCACATTGTTTCAGTGCATATATGTGTATGAATGTTATCAACAAGTACCCAAGTTTTGACTGAATTATGCATAAAAATTCGTTTTATACTGTGAACTGTTAACAGAAATAGACGTCAGATCACTGCACGGATTTTACATGCATGCTTCTGCAGCCAGTCCTGTGTACTGTGGATGTATATTTCACTTGCAGACTTTTAAAGAGTGAACCAAGGGGCATTTCGTTGTTTTAACGGAATTTCTGTTTCAATCAATTCTTTTAAATTCAAGGGTGAAGTTATACTGTAATAGTACTTACAAGTAGCCTATTTAATTTCTTCATATAATCAGGGACGTCGACGTCCCTGATAATGCTACTACACGTATGGCACAGGGCTTGCTGTAAGAAGATGAAATTGATATTTGTAGCGTTAATGTATTCAATATGTACTTTCCTACGTACAGTGTCTGAATCATATGAGAAATTTCTAGACCGATTAGAAAAATTGTCACGTTCTACACTGTAATATTTTCATTACTTTATTAGCAATAATTTTGACATATCTTTTTCTCTTCTACATTGATAACGACCCATATACATAGATGTAGATTGGCGGATTTATTATATATACTAATAAACAATTTTTAATTACATCGACAGAGAAATAAATAGATACATACATGTGTAAAAGAATGTAAACAAGTTAAATTGATGCAAAGCATCAAATCGGCCGCAAAAAATTATTCATTTCAGCATTTTCAAGTATTTCAACAATATATAGAAAAGGTATGAAACATTTTTATTGCAAACTATACACTTGCCTTACTTTTCTGTTAATTTTTTTTAATTCAATTTTCAGTGATCAAAAATAAAGTCAGGGAAATGAAAATCGGACTTCGCGTGATAAAGGATAGGAATATATATGTATTATCATCATTTTATTTGATTCAAAGACAAATGCAACAGATATCTTACATTATTAATTATGAATGACTGAATGCATGCTGACAAAAATGGACGTACAAACTTCACGTGCAGATATCCTGGATCTTTCATAATGCCGATGATAAATCACAATAAATGTGAAGTGCAGAAAATAATCATTGTGTCATTTGTGACTTTAGTGTATTCAAAACAAAATTCACTTCTTCTTAAAAACTTTTCCAATTTAGGCACTGTAATTTATATCTGGAAACTTAATACGCTTTGTTTTTACACTTACGCACGCCCATGTCGGGGAACAGTTCATGTAACAACTTTTTATAAAATCGTAAATTAATAAATGTCTGATGAGAAATGAAAAACAAATTGAAACGTAATAACAACCATTAAGACTTAGACTTAAGCAAATTCTAAAAACTTTTATTCATAACTTTTATGTACGTTATCAATATGGAATTATTCCATCGAAGCAATCAAAAATAACGTCTCATTTCCCCATGTGCACATTCTAACACAACCACAGTCCTGCAGCCGATAATCAAAGAGTCGAATAAGACCGATCGAGTGAAAACAAACTATCGAAACGTACAATTTATACGAAGTCAAAGCGTTCAGGCCACGCCCACCTCATTAATAAAACGTGCAAACCGTTCACAAAGCGTGCAGTTATTTTTAGCAAACCGTACCGTGCAAGAAGTGAACCGTACCGTTCAAGAAGCGTACCGTACCGTGCAATAAACGAACCATACCATTCAAGAAACGAACCGTACCGTTCAGAAAACGAACCGTACCGTTCATAAAGGGTACCGAACCGTACCGTGCAACTGGTGTAGTAGCACGTTTCAGGGTCTTCAGGGTCTGTAGCATTACTTAGATGATGGTAATGTCCTTAAATCTAATGGGCTATGAAGAATGTACCTGTGCAGGTGCTGGAAAGTGTTAACAAAGGTTTGATTATGTGACCAGTAATCTTTGAGTATCTAAAAACCTTATCCTTTTGTTAATTGGGTGTCTTAAGAAATTGACACTGGTATGTGATATTTCGTGAGTCAATCTCAAAATGTTTGTGATGAGTTTCCTGTGTCAACCAGCAACATGGACTGCAATAAAGAGCAAGAAATAAATGTGTGATCAAATGTGAATAATGAAAATTATCTGTCTCTTCTTTTTTCTTTCCTCCTACCCAAAATTTTTGAAAAAAAATCCGTACAACTAAAAAAATTTAACTAAAAATTAAATTTCTCTCGCCTAACTTCCAGATTACAGCCACATGGGTTCATGAGTAAAGGTTATGTACAACTTCTTACCCCAATTCATAAGGTTCCATAGTAGCTTAAAGTGACTTAAAATTGTAAAACCATCGGCTGGTACTGGTTTAGTGTAATGACTGCTGGTACTGGATTAGTGTAATGACTGCTGGTACTGGTTTAGTATAATGACTGCTGGTACTGGTTTAGTGTAATGACTGCTGGTACTGGTTTAGTATAATGACTGCTGGTACTGGATTAGTGTAATGACTGCTGGTACTGGTTTAGTATAATGACTGCTAGTACTGGTTTAGCATAATGACTGCTGGTACTGGTTTAGCATAATGACTGCTGGTACTGGTTTAGTATAATGACTGCTGGTACTGGATTAGTGTAATGACTGCTGGTACTGGTTTAGTATAATGACTGCTGGTACTGGTTTAGTGTAATGACTGCTGGTACTGGTTTAGTGTAATGACTGCTGGTACTGGTTTAGTGTATTGCGTGATAGTACTGGTTTAGTGTAATGACTACTGGTACTGGTTTAGTGTAATGACTGCTGGTACTGGTTTAGTGTAATGACTGCTGGTACTGGTTTAGTGTATTGAGTGATAGTACTGGTTTAGTGTAATGACTGCTGGTACTGGTTTAGTGTAATGACTGCTGGTACTGGTTTAGTATAATGACTGCTGGTACTGGTTTAGTATAATGACTACTGGTACTGGTTTAGTGTAATGACTGCTGGTTCCGGTTTAGTGTATTGACTGCTGTTACCGGTTTAGTTAAGTGATAAGGGCATTTGTTTTGTGACTGGAAGGTCAGGGTTCCGTTTTTGATCCCGACACCGCATCAGATTTAAGATTTTTAACATAGGGAGTGACTGTTCCTTCACCAAGCGTGGAAGTGAAAGTCACAGGTGTCTGGATAGGACATTTAAAATGGAGGTACTGTGTCACGGTAGGCTCTGAGCTGGGAATGTCTCTATAGGAGTGGAAAATTCTCAGAATGGGACATAAAACAGTATGCAAACAAAAATCTTATTAGATAACTTTGATATTTCAAACACTTTAATGGTGTATTTGGGGCAGTATTTCCCCCTTCTTCTTCTGTTTGTTTCGTGTATGATTTGTGTTTTATGATTTATTTCAGCTCCATCATAGACTCTGGACACATTAAGTTCCGAGGAGAGGCCTACCATCCGTACCATTTCAATTGTAGCTCATGTGGGTGAGTTCTGCAGATAAGGATTAGTGTTTGTAAATTAAAGAGATCAAATTATAAACTTTGCATTATGGTGCTTTCCCTGATGAAAATGTAGTTTGATTTGATTTGTAGTCTGTTGAATATTACATAATACAGGGATTTTTAATACCTTCTCAATGGACTGATAGTCATTTCTGTTCTCGATCAAAAATAGCCCCAGATTCTCCAATTTGTAGGTGAACATTCCCAGAGGAAGCCTTAGGATTGAGACATGTAACTTTGTCCAAATTTCCTCATTGTCATAGAAGTCCTAGACTAATTGCTTTTTGAGGTCATGTAGATTACTCACTTAAAACATGTTTCACATCTGGGGGTTTTAGGTCACCTGAGTAAACTGCAATCGGTTGTTGTGCATTAACAATTGAACATTTTTAACTTCTTCTTTTCAAATTTGGTATGAAGCATCTTTGGGACAAGGGGGACATAAATTGTAAATTTCAGGTTTCCAGCACCCCTGGGGCCTTAGGGGTGGGGCAAAAACTGCCCAAAATTGACCAATTTTCAAAAATATTCTTCTCAAGAACCACACACGTGTAAGAAAAACTAAATGCATGGTGATGGAGAGCAGGAAGGCCTCTACCAAAATTTTAAATTTCATGATCTCCGGGGTAGGGGGTTCTGACCCCGGGGTGGGGCCAAACTTGTTATATAGTGTTTATGTGTAAAACACTTAAAATAATATCTTCTTTAGTGCTGTTGATACTAAATTGAAACTAAATGGATAGAGCAGGTAGTCTTTTACCAAAATTGTAAATTTGGTGATCCTCAGAGTAAGGGTTCTGACCCCAAACTTAGCATATAGTAATTATGTGTAAGTTTGCTGATACAGTATAAAATCTAAATGCATACTTAGGAATAGCAGAAAAGGATGTACAAAAAATGGTGAATTTCAATCAAAACCCAGGGTTATGTCTTAAGGATGAGTCCAAATTAGTCATATGTTTTGATGTTTTAATGTTAATACACCTATTATATAAAGCCTTTCATCAGTGTATGCACTTTTGAAGGCAGTGAAGTTTTAAGAACACATCTTGTTTTATGCTGTTGCTGAACATTAGAATTTAGCTTCAGAACAGGAAAATTTGTTCTAGATTTCATAGCGCATGGAAGTAGTGATACTTTTTCACTAGTATTCAGGTGACCGATAAGGCCTGTGGGCCTCTTGTCTAATTTTACAACACAGACTTAAAACATATGCCTGAAACATAGTTGAAAATGTGAATTGCATTTTTGAGACTATCATGTTTATTTTCTGACGGAGACTGACATGTTTATCCTGACGGAGACTGACATGATTATCCTGTAACGGAGACTGACATGTTTATCTTCTGACGGAGACTGACATGTTTATCCTGACGGAGACTGACATGTTTATCCTCTGACGGAGACTGACATGTTTATCCTCTGACGGAGACTGTCATGTTTATCCTCTGACGGAGACTGACATGTTTATCCTGACGGAGACTGACATGTTTATCCTGACGGAGACTGACATGTTTATCCTCTGACGGAGACTGACATGTTTATCTTCTGACGGAGACTGTCGTGTTTATCCTCTGACGGAGACTGTCATGTTTATCCTCTGACGGAGACTGACATGTTTATCCTCTGACGGAGACTGACATGTTTATCCTCTGACAGACCTCTGGATAAGCCCTATTGATTGGGGAGTAGGTAGAGTAGCTGCAATAATGTAGCCCTCTCCGATTTTTTTTTATTCTGACATTTTTGGGATAAGGGTACAATTCCATATGATCATCGTAATGGTGGAAAATATTTTTATGAATAACCTGTAATAAGCGCTGTTGTCCACACTATAAAGAGTACCATCTTTGTGCTTGGGCCTTGTCCAATAAAGGTGTTTTTTATTAAATATCATGTACAACATGCAAATTTTTTTGTCTGCTCCGCCATGCTTGTTATTGTGAGATCTCGTAGATGGATCTACTAAAAAACCTTACCATTTACAATCAGCATGAAAATGTAGTTATTCGAGTCATTCTGACAAAGAAAGGAAAATCATATGTTGGCAGGGAAAAAAAATTACACTCTGCTGTTCGTTTTTGAACCGACAAAATTGCTTTCTCCCCTATACTCGTCCATTGATGTAAACACTACCACTGGGCATATGCAAATAATTTGGCATCTGGAATGGCGCCGTTTATCAGTACCAGTTATATAAGAAAATAATACCGCCAGCAAAAGGTTAAAGTTAGGTCGTTAAACATGTATAGCATGTAGCGGAACAACAAAGAATATTTAACAGGAAAATCTCTTGATTATCAGCAAGTATTTACTAACAATTAGAAAGTAGGACATTATTGTAGCTAACTGATAGACAATCTCTTGATTTACAGATCTGAGCTGAATGCTGACGCAAGGGAGAAATCTGGGGAGCTGTACTGTTTACGCTGTCATGATAAAATGGGAATCCCCATCTGTGGAGCTTGCAGGTTAAACTCCCATGCTAGAATTTAGAATGAAAAATTATTTACATTGATTTAAGCGATGTGCAATTGAGATTAATGTGATCATCTTTGGGGACAACATACACGTGTGATGTACATATACTGTAGGTAAATGTGAACTTGTGCTATATGTGTCTGGGTCTAGGGATTAATGTTAGTTTGAATGCACTGTACATTGGGCTCAGAAATTCCTCACTGAAAGGAAAGGCTTTGTTGAATCTTATTTCACCGACAATGTCAGGAATTTCTGTCCATGTGGTGCCAATCAATGCCATGGACTGGCAGTCTATATTGTTGTGAACTATTTTGGTCACTTTGTCTGTTGTCTGTCCATCAATAACTTTAACATTTTGGACTTCTCTAGAACTCCAGTGTCAATTTCAATTAAACTTGGCACAAATCATCCTTGGGGTAAGGGGATTCAATTCAAATCAAATTCAAATTCAATTCAAATTGAAGGGCCATGCTCCCTTCAAAGGGGAGATAATCAAGAAAATGTAAAAATAGGGTGGGGTCATTTGAAATTCTTCTCAAGAACCACTGGGTCAGAAAAGTTGAAACTTACATGAAAGCTTTCTGACATTGTGTAGATTCAAACTTGTTAAAATCATGATCCACTGGAGTGGGGTGGAGTCACAATAGGTATTAAAGTTTTACATGTGGATATGTAGATTCAAATTTTCTAAAAATCATGGCCCCGGGTGGGTAGGATGTGGTCACAATAGAGGATCAGAGTTTTAGATGGGAATACATATGTATATTGAAAATTTCTTCTTAAGGTAGCTCACTACACTAAAGCTTATACTTTGTGACACTACGTCACAAGATGGCGATTTAAATGTTTTGTGAAATTGTATCGATTGATTCGTTTGTCTATCATCGTAGCTCAGTGGTTAAAGCACTGGGCTGGTGAACTGCAGATCTCGACTCAAGTTCAACTCCGCCAGAGTCTTTTGTTCATATGTGTTGAAGTAATTTTTTTGAAAATCATGTTTTTATCCAAATTTACATATTTTCTGCCTTTTTGGTATATATACTTAATATATATCATCATATTATGTATATTACATATAAAACTTCCCTATCAGATATGGGCCAAGGTGACTCAGGTGAGCGATGTGGCCCATGGGCCTCTTGTTGTTTTGGCGTTCACTTGCAGCATTCTGAAAATTAATCTTCAAACCAGGCAGATATTGTTTGTATAAAAAATGAGTCATCTTTAGCCATCACTAATTTGTATACAAGAGTTGCCCAAGTGACACATAAATTCCTGCTATTTAGCATTGAGAATGGGCCTTATTTCTCTCTCTCTCTCTCTCTCTCTTTCTCTCTCTCTCAATCCATGAAGTTTTTTACCTTGGATTTTGACCTACTTTAAAGAAAAGTTGATTAATATTTCATAGTTTAAAGCAATAAAAATTTGTAAATCATGAAATATAATGGTATCAAAATATTAGGAATGTATCTAAACTGTCATGGAAGTAAATTTTTTATGTTGCAGACGACCCATTGAGGAGAGGGTGGTACATGCCTTAGGGAAAGCTTGGCACGTAGAGGTACTACAGGAAGTGTTTCTGAGTTTAATAGAGCATCTCTATTAATAACAGTTTTTGTCGAGATTTCTGCTGTTTGATAGAATGTAATACAAAGAGGTATAGCGCATATGCTGACGAAACTGCTGACTCAGAAATCTAAATGGAAAACACCGGTTTCCAATAATAGACTGGCGTGTTATATTTAAATATAAAGGCAACGGTTTTGATGTTTCGTTAACCAAGATAAATAACTGCCGCAGTTTAGCATTACCAACATTTATATGAGTCGTTCTTTAATCAATAAACCATTTTCCTTTATGGAATGATGAACAGTACAATATTTTCATAGGTGCATTCATATTACACAACAACCCTTTTACATATGACATTACTTAACTCGCTGTCTTTTTCTGACATGGCTACAGCATCTTTAATAGATTTCATCAGTTCATTTGCCTTTAGTTGATAATTTGAGAAGTCAGACTGTATAACAGTTCTTTTCCTCCCTTGACCTATTTTTACTTATTACATGCTGTGCATTTGTGACCTTTTTCTTCTTATAGTATTTGTTTAGCTTTTCGTTAGCCACATTACGGTTTGAAAATCCTGTGCACACAGGAACATGTTAGTGTAAACAAACGGAACTACAATGATCTCGGAATAAATTCCCTTTCTTTAAGTCGTAACTTGCAAATATTAGAAGTTATGATGAAAATTACTAATATTTGTTATAATATATGTATCACATTTAAAACACACACGCCCCTCAAGAAAACGACCCCCAAAAAATGAAAAGCAAAAAAAAAAAAAAAAAGATTTAGAAAATATTGGACTTGAACTCGGAATGTATGGTTTAAGTGTAAGATTACCAAGTACCTAAACCACTAGGCCACTCAGGCATGTAAGTTTAAAGGTTTAAGTATGATCCCACGTAAAAATCAGGCAAAATCACATTTTCGTGATAAGTCGATGTTCACAAAGTGAACCCAAACATAGCATACTAACTCACCGTAATATGTTTAGCAAATATACAAAGTAGTTTTGATTTATTTCGCCTTGTTCCAAAATTATGGACAGATAATTATGACCATGGAGAATTCACGCTTAGTGCAAATCTATACAAAACACTACTTGTAATCCCTTTAAAATCTAAAATCAGCAAAGCGGGTATGAAAATATATTGATTAAAAATTATTCAATAGCATGTACTTTATCCGTCTAATTATAAAACTTTTTTGAAAGTGTTTTCTGTTTCGAGAAAAATGGTCTTAAAGTTGGAATGTTTTTCCTTTAGAAAATCCTTTCGTTAACTACAGCAACGGTTACCATGGTAACACATAACAAATACTCACTGTGACAACAGAAATTCGTAAACAGTAGCCTTCTTCTTCATTTTATATAAGCCATTTGAAAATGTATGATCTTTTCATTTAACAAAACCTTTAAGAATATATAGCATTTTCGTGAGTAAATTTTGGTCAAAACATGGGTATTCTATTTTTAGTAACACAGCTCTGTGAAGGTGCGTCATATGAAAAAAATATTATCACCAAATGATTTCCTATAAACAATGTTACTATATATACATGTATAAGTATCGGCTCAATCCCTGACGGTCGACTTATCACCCTCTGCCTGATTTTTACGTGGAACCATACTTAACATTTGACGGGCTGCTATATCTCAAGGTAAATTTTGAGAATGATTTTTTTTTCATATTTTATCCATTTTCAACAAGAGGGCCACCTTAAACCAAATTTCCTCAAATGGACTTATGTACAGTCATACTCAAGTAAAACAATTTCAGTGTTTTATTTCTTGTTTAGGGTTGCCTTTTGCAACAGTTTGCAATTTTTTATGCCCATTACGTTACATCTACTATATAATCGCGGTGATGTTTATGCTTATCAAATAAAGATACTATCAACATATAGATATCTTTATTAAGTAATTTGGGTAAACAGAAGTATAAACTGACATTGTATAGCAGAATATTTGTAAAAAATGATATTCAAGAAAATAGTAATTATGTAGGCAGAATTGCATAGTAAGTGCGCTATACTCCTTTATTTAAATATTAATACATTTGATAAGTGATGAAATTGAATAACATTTCCATTCACTGGTATTTATAGAAATATCATTCAAATCCATGCTCATTCATTTTATCATCATTGTGTACTTGTAAAAAGTATATAAAGATATTTAAAATCTTTGTTGAACAAACTTAGTTGTAAACAGTCGTAAGTATTAAAGATATAATTTATAGTTTTAATGAACAAACCAAATATTAAACTGAATTGTTTTTTGATTTCAGCATTTTGTCTGTGCTAAGTGTGAAAGGCCATTTTATGGAACTCGTCACTATGAGAAGAAAGGATTAGCGTACTGTGAAACTCATTACCATCAGGTTTGTTCAAAATAACATTAATTCTAGGATACAGCAATGAATACATCATACAAATTAATATAATATCATTTTTAGGTCACCTGAGTCAATCAGATGACCTATTGCTATTGGTCTGCATCCTTCGTGCCAAAAGTTGACCCAATTTTTAAAAATCTTCTTTACAACTGCACATTTGTTCAAAAATTAAATGCATAGTCATGAAAAGCAGGAAGACCCCAACCAAAATTGTAAATTTTATGACCCCAAGGTAGAGGTTATGACTTCAGGTTGAGGCCAAACACGTCATGTAGTGTTCATGTGTATAACATTTATTTAAATGACATAGGAGGTATACTACATAGTCATAATGGCTGGCTTTCTTTTAAAACATCAATGAAAATATAACTATCAGCAATGTTTGTATATTCATTTTAAATTTGATTGCCTCAGACCTGTTTACTTGTACGTTTTCGCCGTATTTTTTACGGTAAAAGTTAAAAAAAATGTTTTACGGTGATTGGTCGCGAAAATACGGTCAAAAACAATAATCGGTAAAAAAAATCATTTCGTCAAAATTTGATCTAGAAAATTATTAACTTTTAAAGATCAAAGTCATCTAAGCGCTTTATGAAATAGAAACATATTAAAGCATGTAAAAGATCGAGATTAATACAGCATGGTGACAAACCATGTCAAAACGGAAAGCAGCTGATGATCATGAACGTAGATTAAATTGAGTATTCAAGGAAAGCAAAGTAATTTAAAAAGGGGTAATTTGATGAGTCAAGAAAAGTAGACTAGTGCTAATTGATCTGATGTTTAAAACTTAAAAGATATGAGGTAAGTGTCAGAGAAACCGTACTACATATGCATGAAAAATATTAGGGAAATTTACAAGTTGAGAGGTCTCAACAAGGTTTTCAGCATATTTTTAAAAAATTAAACTAAAATACTTAGTATATTTTCATCTTTATAAACCTCTGAATCTGATTTCAGGAGCTCTCAGATAGCAGGAAATGGCATCTAATTTTTCAAAATTTTCTGGGGGGGGGGGGGGGGCATGCCCCCAGACCCCCCTAGCAGGTTCGTGCCGCTTTGCGGCACTCACCGGTGACTTTGTACTGACAGACTACCAAAAATACTGACAATCTTACTGACAGCTTTCATAAGGGGTAAACAGGTCTGTTGCCTAGTTAGGTAGCTTGATCTGTAGATTGTGGGTTCGAGTCCAGCAGTGGTTTTAAAATTTTTTTAAGCTGCATTTTTTATAATTTAAAAGTTTCCAATTTTAAAATATTAGAGAAAATATCCTCCACTTTTCATCCATATCAAATTTCTCTGGTGTGTTATTCATCCTTAATGCTATTAATACTAAATTGAAACTGAATGGATATTTAGAAGGAGCAGGTAGTTCTTTACCAGAATTGTAGATTATGTCTCCTTGCAAATGGAGATAATTAAGGGGGGGGGGGGGGGGGGGGGGGGAGGGGGGCAGAAAAGACAAAACTTAATGTGAAAGTTTCCTTAAAGAATGTAGATTCAAAATTGTTCAATCCATTGTCCGCTGGGGGTAAATTAGGGCTATAATTCGAGCATTTTCAGGTATTGCTTATTCAAATCATGATAACGGTGGGTAGGATGGGGCCACATAATGGAATCTAAAGTTTTTTGGAATATATAGGGTAAACCTATTTTAGGTCACCTGAGTCACTCAGGTGACCTATTGCTATTGGTCTGCATTTGTTGTCGTGCGTCATCTGTCAACAAATTCATCCCAGAAACTACTGGGCCAATCTTGACCAAATTTGGTATGTAGGATCTGTAGGTGAAGAAGATCGAAAATTGTAAATTTCATGACCCACCCCCACCCCCACCCCCCCCCCCCCCCCCCCCCCCCCACCCACCCACCCTCTCTAATGGCCTTAATTTTGGGGTAAAAACTGTAAAATTTATGTATTTATTTAAAAACATTCTTTACTCCTGGGCATCTAGTAGAGAAAGTGAGTATATAGAAATGATGAGCTGTAAATTTCATGATCCTGGGGGTAGGGGTTCTGACCACAGGAATGGGCCAAACTTACTATGTAGTGTTTATATATAAAATACTTAATAACATCTTCTTTAGTGCTATTGAAACTAATTGGATCTTTAGAAAGAGCAGCTAGTACTTTACCAAAATTGTAAATTTGATGATCCCAGGGGTAGAGGTTTTGGTATCAGGGTGGGGCCAAAATGGTCAGTTAATAAATGTGTGAACAATCAGAATTTTTAATTTCTTCTTGATAATTATCATTCCAATTCTTTTCAAATTTGGTGTGAAGCATCTTTGGAACAAGGGGACATAAATTGTAAATTTCAGGATTCCTGCTCCCCTGGGGCCTTAAGGGTGTGGCAAAAACTGCCTAAAATTGACCAGTTTTCAAAAATCTTCTTCTCTAGAACCGCACATGTTTAAGAAAAACAAGATGGACAATGATGTAGCTCTCTAGCAGGAAAGCCTCAACCGAAATTGTAAATTTCATGATCCCCGGGGTAGGGATTCTGACCTCAGGGTGGGGCCAAACTTAGTATATAGTGTTTATGTGTAAGTTTGCTGATACTGTATAAAATCTAAATGCATACTTAGGAATAACAGAAAAAGATGTACAAAAAATGGTCAATTTCGCATCCCAGGGTTTTGACTCTAGGGTGGGTCCAAATTAGTCATGTTTTAATGTTAATAATATTATGTAAAGCCTTTCATCAGTGTATGCACTTTTGAGGGCATTGAAGTTTTAAGAACATAGACCACCGCGGTGGCTGAGAGGTTAGAGCGTTCGCCCCGCATGCGGAAGGCCGGGGTTCGAATCCCGGCCGCGACAGACCTAAGTTGTTAAAACAGGTAGTAACAGTTCCATCGCCAAACGCTCTGCATCAGGTGTGAATGTCATGGGTCCTCGCAGATGACCTTAAAAACGGACGCCCCGTGTCACCGTAGGTGTGGCACGCTAAAGAACCCTCACTGCTCAATGGCCGTATGTGCCGAGCATAGGCCTAGATTTGAAGCCCTTCATCAGTCTTGGTGACGTCTCCATATGAGTGAAATATTCTCGAGCAAGACATTAAGCAAGATACAATCAATTAATCAATCTTGTTTTATGCTGTTGCTGAACATTAGAATTTAGCTTGGATATTGAGAACAGGGATTTTTTTTCTAGATTTCATAGCCGTTGAGTTAGTAGTGATACTTTTTCACTAGTACCCAGGTGACTGATAAGGCCTGTGGGCCTCTTGGTTTTTTTTTAATTCTGAAGAGCAACATGGGATGTGACTTTCATAGGATGGGACCTTCACAGGGAATCAATGCTTTATATATGAATAAATTTGTAAAAAATCTTCTCAACTGTAGCAAGGCCAGGATAAGTCATATCAATATGCATCTCTGAGTAGTGTAGATTTAAGTGTCTTCATCTCTGAGTAGTGTAGATTTAAGTGTCTTCATATTGTGGTTTGGGCCATAACATAGATTCAAAGTTTTACATGAGAATATATGGGAAAAACTTTGAAAATCTTTATTTTTCAATTTTTTAAAAAGATATGGACTTTGAGGATATGGTGGGGTTAAAATCAAGAATAAAATTTTACACGATATATGAATATGTTGGATAGAAGTCATGACTGTTTGACTTAGATGGGGTCATAATCGGGGTCCAAAATTTTTCGTAAGATTGAAGAGGGTAAAAAAAGATCTTGTTTTGGAAAATCTTCTGAAGAGCCGCAGGACTTGGTTGACTCAGGTTAGTGTTGTGGCCCATGGGCCTCTTGTTTGAAGTGATGACAGTTGCCAATGCCAAGATGTCAAAGCTTGAGTGAAAATTTGTGTTTTATATACATGTTTGATGAAGTGTTAGTGAAACCTTGTAATGGGATTTAATCATAGATTGTTCCTGTATATTAAAAGAATTTTATATTGTTGAAATTTAGTTCTAACTTTATTGCAATGTATAACTTTATTGCAACTTTTTTCTTATACTTTATTTTGTTGTAATTGCAGATGTTTGGTGTATGTAAAGTGCACAATGCAAGAGCAAAATCTAACAAAAAACAGTTTTTATGATAATATTTTGATTTTCAGAAAATGAGCTTTCACTCAATGTACTCGGATTCCTAACTTTTAAGATATTTTATGCTTTATCCATAAACACATATACACTGGCAAAGAAATGCTTAAGGGCTGTTTTAGTAAAACATACATGGGACAGGGGAAGGCACTTGAAAATTAGGATGACCACCCATAGAAGTGATTTTGGTACACTCCTTGTTCACCCACAGAGGCAAATAATGAAGCTTTATAGATGCCTATAAAAGCAAATTGACTTACTCGAAAAGGAGAATTTAAAATATTCCCAAATCATAATTTTTTTCTAACCATACAGCACAAAATACTATTTAGCGCACCTGAGTTGAAGGCTCTCTGATCAAAACTTTCCATTGTCCGTCGGTGTTGTAAACTTTTCACATTTTCATCTTCTCCAGAATCACAGGGTCAATTTCAACCAAACTTGGCACAAAGAATTCTTAGGGGAAGGGGATTCAAGTTTGTTCAAATGAAGGGTGATGTCCCCATTCAAAGGGGAGATAATCACAAAAATGCAAAAAATATGGTTGATTCATTTAAAAATCTTTTCAAGAACCACTGGGCCAGAAAATCTGAAATTTACATGAAAGCTTCCTAATATAGTTGAGATTCAAATTTGATAAAACTATGACCCCTGGAGGTATGTTGGGGCCACAATAGGGGATGAAAGTTAAACATGTGAATATATAAAGAAAATCTTTAAAAAATCTTCGTCTCAAGAACCACTGGGCCAAAAGAGTGGAGATTTACGGGAAAGCTTTCTGATATAGAGTAGGTTCAAATTTGTTCAGACCATGGTCCCCCCACCCCTCATCCAGGGTAGGGAGGGGCCACAATAGGGGATCAGAATTTTACATGCTGATATATAGAAAAATCTTATTCTCCAGAACCACAATGCCAGTTTGAATCAAACTTTATACAAATCATCCTTAGGTGAATACAATTCAAGATTGTTCAATTGGGGAGATAATTACAAAAATGTAAAAATAGGATGGGGTCATTTAAAAATCTTCTTCTCAAGAACCACTGGGACAGAAAAGCTGAAATTTACATGAAAGCTTCCTGACAAAGTGGAGATTTAAGTTTGTAAAAATCATGACCCCTGGGGCCACAATAGGGGATCAAAATTTTACATGAGAAGGGAACCAAACATCATCGCTAGCCATGGTTACTGAGTCTGGTAGTACCTACCCTACCTCAAACGTGGTTGCATGTTCAGTGAAACCTTCAATTTTTATGAATATTTATGAAGTGACACAATAATTTTTTTGACCAATCACAGTCACAGCAACAGATTTCCAATATTTTAATGGCTGTGCCCACAACTAAAGCGTGCAGTAATCATACAGCCACGTTATTTGACGTAGTGTTAAACGGAGACAATAATTTAGCGAACGCCAAGTTTCCCTCTATCAATCGTGTTCTTCTGATTATTTTCTCACAGATTATATGGTTTGGTAAAATAACCACTCATAGAAGCAATTTTCGTACAAAAGCAAAAATTGAAACAATATCTCACCCATATGAACCACCCATAGATGTTTTTAAAAACTGCCTTCCCCGGGTTTCCCATATATTTTAATGGAAACAACCTTAGTTTTAAAATGTGTATACAAGAAAAAATTAAATTTTGTATACATTTATCAAGAACAAATGGTTCTCCTCAGCCATAGACATTTTAAAAGCAATAGATGAATTTTTTTGCTGTCCTATGTGGCTGTGGCTGTCCTCCTTGATTACCAGATGTGTATTTACTTTTGTTTTTATTCTTATTTATATAATGTACCTCTGACCAGTGTTATTATGTACATATATTGTTACTGTTCCTCATGTACCATTAATGGTTTGAGAGAATAAACTGATCTTTGAACTGCTGAAATTCCCCCAATTTTGATTGCTCCAGAGGCACTGTAGTAATTGTTTTGAAATACGCTTGCAGTATCAGTTGTAAATGGTGTCAGATGCATAGATTATGAAGCTTTTGTAAAATTGAATTTTCTCACCTAGAATAAAATGTATTTTTCTTTTGCAGCTGTTTGGAAATATTTGTTTTGTGTGCAACAATGTAGTAACAGGGGATGGTAAGTTTTACAGCAACTCTTAATTAAAAAGCCAAACGTACATGTGGTATCTGTTTAATGAGAATCAAATTGATCATTTTCATTTATGTGTCTGGTTTTCTCTTTTTTAGACTGCACACATATCTTCAAGTTTATCCAAAAACTAGTTGATTAAGTTTTAAATGGAGCTTTTGAAGTTTGACCACATATAAATATTAATGAAGACCTCTGTCACAAATTACATGTAGAATCTCTGACATTTTTTGCAGTGTTCGGTGCCTTTAATAAGTCTTGGTGTGTTGGCCATTTTGCTTGTTCTATCTGTGACAGAAAAATGAGTCATAAGTAAGTATCAACTTTTCCATCACAAGATGTCCATCAGTTTAAATCTGAAGTGTGGCTGTTTCTGTATTAAAACCTTGCAAATCGTAATGATCGAAGTTGTTCCAACACTATAGTCATTCATATGTTGTTTATCATACATTCAAAGTTCCAATCTTTAGTTATACTTTAGTATGACAGTATGTTCTCCATCAATAAATCACTTTTTACAAGATTATGTATATGGCTTTTTCCCTTTGATCAGAACGAAGTTCTTTGAATTTGATCTGAAGCCAGTTTGCCGTGTCTGCCATGAAAAGTTCCCAGGGGAACTGAAGAAGCGACTGAAGAAATACCATGAGGAAGTTTCGAAAAAACAGATCATGTCCAATAGCTAGACATGTATAGATGTGTTAACTACTCCAGTCAGCATTAGTGGAGAAAGAGAGGGAAAATACAAGCAATGGAGAAATACTCTGGAACTGTTACGCATAGATTGACAACAAAATATTTAAAATCATCAGATTTTGTTTACTTATTACCAATTTAAGTTTTAAATGAACTTGCTGTGTAACAAAATTTGGACCAAGAGTATGTTTTTCAACATGAAATTTTAATTTTTTTCCAATACTGAGCAATTTAGCACATCCAGTTGTCTTTAGGTTATTATAGTTTGATTCATTGGTGAGAAACATTTTTAATGATTGCTTTGGAAAGGTAATTTCTGCTAATACTATACTCCAATGTGCATACTGTTGGCTTCATAACATTTTTGAAAATGGCAAATGTAGCTTTTTAGTATATAGTGAAACCAAAGTAATAGGAAATTTTTATATGGAACTCATGAACAATCAGTAGATTGAGGAGAGGGAGTGAATTTTATTTATAGATCATAGTGTTGAGAAAAATTATACAGGAATACAAGTTATACTCTTCCACATTTTGTGAAATGAAAGGAAGTCGGACAAAATACCTAAATTTTACAAAAATCGATATATAAAACAAGATGGGGCATACATTTCATGTCTTTATTTGCCTCTCCTGACTGTTTTGAAAATATGGGTAGGAAGATTGTTTATTTCTAAGAACTTGCAGTTTACAGTGGTTACTCCAAATGGACTCGGAATTGAAGAAATCTTTGTGGACAGGGAAATTTATTTCAATCAATTGTGCATGTGGAAACAAGTAACTCTTTAACTTTGACCTGATTGATTCTCTCTTCTGCTGTGCATTATTTTAGACCTGTCAGAAGATTGCTACTACATGGTTTAGACCTGATTGATTCTCTCGTCTGCAGTGCATTATTTTAGACCTGATTGATTCTCTCTTCTGCGGTGCATTATTTTAGACCTGTCAGAAGATTGCTACTACATGGTTTAGACCTGTCAGAAGATTGCTACTACATGGTTTCACTATTCTCTGCATGTTCTAGCTGCTTCCAGATTTTAGTTTGTATCAGTATGTTGATATATGCAACAATATAATGGTGATTCTAAATCTTATTTGTTTAAATTGTTCCTCTTCATGGTAGTTTAATGGTTTAAGTACACTTGTGGTAAACATAAGATTATTGACCAGGGTGAACATAAGATTATTGACCAGGGTGAACATAAGACTATTGACCAGGTTGAACATAAGACAATTGACCTGTGACCAGGTTGGACATAGACTATTGACCAGCATGATCTGAATTTCAAAGTGCTGTACATTTTTCCAGGATTCAGTAGGTTCTGTGTAGGGTAGAGCAATGGGATAAACACAATACTAAGTGTGGAAATTGCAGATGTGGAACTTTGTTGGAACACAAGGCTTGTCGTCATCTGGTGATATGTAGACAGCAGGACAAAAACAATGACTTTGCTAGTGTGATATGTAAGATTAGAGCTCTTATGGGTCCACAACACACGTTTACCTCTGAAGTTTCACTGCTCTGTCCCATACATACACTGTACATCTTTATGAACATATTCGTAAAAAGATATGTAGATGTTGAGAATCGTGTTGCATTGATGAAGTATGGTCAATCACATGTAACCTCCATTGAATACTGCTGAAATGTCATAAAAACATAATAGATTTGTTACATTTAACAATTCAAGAAACAAATCCATGAAAGGAAAGGCTGGAGAGGAACATTAATATTATTTTACGTTTATAGAATAAACTAGAAAATTTAACTTTATTTGATGAGGCTTTTCTACTGTTGTAGTTGCTGTGAATTTTAATATGGTGTGACAATCTCTACTTGTTGATAATTTGGAAAGGAATTTCTAATTTATGTTCAAAAGAAAGTATTATCTATAAATGTGTTAGAGATACTTTAATGTGAAAATGAGTGGTGCCAATACATATACTTTTGTTGTTTGAAAAAAAGAAAAGAAAAGAATGTTCACTGTTTTAATGATGTTTTCCTTTTAAATATTAAGAGCTTAAATGAAAGAACTAAGCATCTTATTTTGTCTGAGTAAACAAAAGTTTTGTTTGTTATCAAGGGAAGACAACTGTGTCATACTTACTTTTATAGTCGATCAAGAAGTAGGTTTATTATGTTTTTTTGTTAATGATATGTTCTTTGCTAAGAAATACCATACAAAACCAATTGTTCACCCCAATATATTTGTAGCTTCTATGCATGATTAATGTCTGTGATTGCAATGTGTAAATAGTGATATTTGAAATATATATTGATTGTGTATATATGTGTATGGATGTTTATTTATGAAATATACATATGATAGTCAAATTTCTGATTTTGTTATTTATTGATTTAGGGTCTAGAGGTTAAACTCTAATTTAGAGAATGTCAGATAAAGAAATTTATAAAAAAGAAAAAACTATGTAGGAGGTGCGTGTGCATTTGTATACAACTGTACTAGCCAGGTCATCCCTTGCATTGTTTATGGAATATGTGTATACAGCTCTAGTAGGTCAAATCTAGAGAATGGACCAGAGAAACTAATTCCACAACATTTGTTTAAGACCAGTTTTTTCTCCAACTCGTGTTCCCTATTTTTATGCCCTGAGATCGAAGATTTGGGGGCATATTGTTTTTGTCCTGTCTGTCATTCTGTCTTAAACTTTAACCTTGCTAATAACTTTTGAACAGTAATTGCTAGAGCTTTGATATTTCACATTAGTATTCCTTGTGAGAAGACCTTTTCGTGGGTACCAACATTCTTGACCTTGGAGTTTGACCTACCTTTTGAAAACGCTAATAACTTTTGAACAGTAAGTATTAGAGCTTTGATATTTCACATGAGTATTCCTTGTGAGAAGACCTTTCCATGGGAACAAAAATGTTTGACCCTTGACCTTGGAGTTTGACCTACTTTTAAAAAAAATTGACATTCTTCATAACTTCTAAATGGTAAATTTATATTGGAGCTTTCATATTCCACATGAGCATTTCTTGTGACAAGATCTTTCTACTGGTACCAAGATATTTGTCCTTGTGACATTGGCCATTATCGGGGGCATTTGTGTTTCACAAACACATCTTGGTTGTTTTTTTAGCGGTAATTTAATTTTGCCATTATTAGCGATGGTACTGAAAGCTCAAAAAATAAGTCACGCTAATAAAACATTTGCGATGAGCAGAAAGTATTGCTTAAAAAATCCCTCTTTACACGCTCTGAGAAAATTTATATATATATATATATATGTGTGTGTGTGTGTGTTCGCGCGCGTGGTCCTGTTCTTGAGGAGATAAAAAATTATATACCAGCATTTCAGATTTCATCCAGGAAGTCAAATCCTCAATAATTAAAAATTTCTTGTAATTATTTGCACACTCTATATGTATTGTGCGACATACCTAATCGTTAAAACAGGGAGTGACAGTTCCATCGCCAAACGCTCGGCACCAGGTGTGAATGGCACGGGTCCTCGGAGATGACCTTAAAAACGGATGTCCCGTGTCACAGTAGGTGTGGCTCGCTAAAGAACCCTTACTGCTCAATGGCCGTAAGCGCCGAGCATAGGCCTAAATTTGAAGCCCTTCACCGGTCTTGGTGAGTGTAAAATTCTCGAGCGAGACGTTAAGCAAGATACAATCAATCAACAATCTTCCTAATGTTTCATTTATGTTCAAGGTTGCCATTGATTGTACATGTAGGACATCGGACTTTTAATAAAAATAGGATAAGTCCATTCTTTTATGATAAATTTCTTTTGGGAGACGATAACAAAAGACACGATCAAAGTTTGAGGTAAACATTGTCAAAGATATCTGAACCTTTGGGGAATCGAAATGTATTAAATGAGACATTGTATGGAAGGTCAAGTCCGAGTCAGAAAATAAGCTGTCGCAAAATACTGGGAACTATCACATTTGCTGAAAGTGAAATAACAGGTCGGATATTAGAATTATTTTTTTTTTGCTTAAAGATGGTAACCTATGTATAGTTGTGTGTAGCGATTACAAAGAAAAAATATGATTAAAAGCAAGACGCTGAATTCGGAATCCATTACCTACGAATTCACGTATAGAAATGATAGCCCTCTAGGTTTTGACACCCATAATAACCTATTGATATATGTTCAAGGCAAACATACGTAGCGTGGAATTTATTTTCTCTTCAAATATTTGCGAGGACAATATATGTCTGGTGTATTTTAAGATATTGATATCGTGTATACATGTCGACTAATTGTGTAAGTGCAAGGTCAAACACGAGGCACCCTGTAAAGGTCAGCGCCGGGCAGGTACCTAACGATATGTGGGATTACTTACCAGTACTTCAAATGTGACTTTCAGATTCATGTAGTAGTGCAAAGGTGTTTACTTGTATATGGTGCAGTAACAGAACACAGACCTTATAGAGATTGGGTTTGTAGTTCCATCACAATCTCCGTGTGACCTGCCTCACGTGATTATATGGTCATCAGTACGGTCAAACAGATACTGTCCCATTTACTTACAGCACGTGTCGCTGTGTGTTCACTTACAGCACGTGTCACTCTGTGTGTTCAGATGTGATTAGAATAGATTTATCTGATTATAATGTGATTACATTATATACTTTGGAACTTTACATAATGTATATTATATGTTAACAACTTCGACACAATGTTTTGCTTATATTATCCTCTCAAAATCATTGAACCAGAAAAACCTATTGCGTCAGTGCTTCTTTATCATAATATTGTTAATGTTGTTATGATATAAGTCTTTTAAACTACGATTTGGGGGGGGGGGGGGGCAAAAATTGGACGAGAATAAAAACTTAAAGGTTTATAGAGCGTTTGCTAAAAAAAAAAATCTTAATTTTTGAACATCAAATTTGTTCAAATCTAGCAGGAAAACTGTAGCCCTGTGAGGGAGGGTTTACCCATTTCCCTCTAAAGAGTTGCACTTCTGCAATTAGTTCAAAACATGAACTCCTGGGGTCAGGAAGGCGTACTGGGGGTTGGAACTATGAACCCTGGGACCAAAGAATCATAAATTTGAGAGTACCAGATTGGAAGTCATGGCTAGCGGAGATGGAACAAAAAAAAAGAAGAAATTATCTGCAAGGTTATATTGATTAATGTAGTGTTGATTCGGCGTAACAATATAATATCCAGGAATAAGGTCTTTTAATGCTCAGAGTAGCGATATAGCCCACGTACTTGTTTTGTAACTTAGTTGCACAGTATACTTGAGTCTATACTTCAACCCACCCCGAGGGTCCTTTTTCCGCAAATAAAAACAGAAATTGTGCACACGAGTGATTGTATGACGCAATAGCTGGGCAGCATTAATACATATAAACATACGAGTGATTGTATGACACAGCTACAGAATAACATTAATAAACATAAACACACGAGTGATTGTATGACAGCATTAATAAACATAAACACACGAGTGATTGTATGACACAGCTACAGAATATCATTAATAAACATAAACACACGAGTGATTGTATGACAGCATTAATAAACATAAACACACGAGTGATTGTATGACGCAGTAGCTGGGCAGCATTAATAAACATAAACACACGAGTGATTGTATGACAGCATTAATAAACATAAACATACGAGTGATTGTATGACACAGCTACAGGACAGCATTAATAAACATAAACACACGAGTGATTGTATGACAGCATTAATAAACATAAACACACGAGTGATTGTATGACGCAGTAGCTGGGCAGCATTAATAAACATAAACACACGAGTGATTGTATGACAGCATTAATAAACATAAACACACGAGTGATTGTATGACACAGCTACAGGACAGCATTAATAAACATAAACACACGAGTGATTGTATGACAGCATTAATAAACATAAACACACGAGTGATTGTATGACACAGCTACAGGACAGCATTAATAAACATAAACACACGAGTGATTGTATGACGCAGTAGCTGGGCAGCATTAATAAACATAAACACACGAGTGATTGTATGACACAGCTACAGAATAACATTAATAAACATAAACACACGAGTGATTGTATGACAGCATTAATAAACATAAACACACGAGTGATTGTATGACACAGCTACAGGACAGCATTAATAAACATAAACACACGAGTGATTGTATGACACAGCTACAGAATAGCATTAATAAACATAAACACACGAGTGATTGTATGACACAGCTACAGGACAGCATTAATAAACATAAACACACGAGTGATTGTATGACAGCATTAATAAACATAAACACACGAGTGATTGTATGACAGCATTAATAAACATAAACACACGAGTGATTGTATGACAGCATTAATAAACATAAACACACGAGTGATTGTATGACGCAGTAGCTGGGCAGCATTAATAAACATAAACACACGAGTGATTGTATGACACAGCTACAGAATAACATTAATAAACATAAACACACGAGTGATTGTATGACAGCATTAATAAACATAAACACACGAGTGATTGTATGACACAGCTACAGGACAGCATTAATAAACATAAACACACGAGTGATTGTATGACACAGCTACAGAATAGCATTAATAAACATAAACACACGAGTGATTGTATGACACAGCTACAGGACAGCATTAATAAACATAAACACACGAGTGATTGTATGACGCAGTAGCTGGGCAGCATTAATAAACATAAACACACGAGTGATTGTATGACACAGCTACAGAATAGCATTAATAAACATAAACACACGAGTGATTGTATGACACAGCTACAGAATAGCATTAATAAACATAAACACACGAGTGATTGTATGACAGCATTAATAAACATAAACACACGAGTGATTGTATGACGCAGCTACAGGACAGCATTAATAAACATAAACACACAAGTGATTGTATAACACAGCTACAGGACAGCATTAATAAATATAAATACACGAGTTATTGTATGACACAACTACAGGACAGCATTGATCAACATAAACACACGAGTGATTGTATGACACAGCTACAGGACAGCATTAATAAACATAAACACACGAGTGATTGTATGACGCAGCTACAGGACAGCATTAATAAACATAAACACACGAGTGATTGTATGACACAACTACAGGACAGCATTAATAAACATAAACACACGAGTGATTGTATGACGCAGCTACAGGACAGCATTAATAAACATAAACACACGAGTGATTGTATGACGCAGCTACAGGACAGCATTGATCAACATAAACACACGAGTGATTGTATGACAGCATTAATAAATATAAACACACGAGTTATTGTATGACGCAGCTACAGGACAGCATTAATAAACATAAACACACGAGTGATTGTATGACGCAGTTACAGGACAGCATTAATAAATATAAACACACGAGTTATTGTATGACACAACTACAGGACAGCATTGATCAACATAAACACACGAGTGATTGTATAACACAGCTACAGGACAGCATTAATAAATATAAACACACGAGTGATTGTATAACACAGCTACAGAATAACATTAATAAACATAAACACACGAGTGATTGTATAACACAGCTACAGGACAGCATTAATAAATATAAACACACGAGTGATTGTATAACACAGCTACAGGACAGCATTAATAAATATAAACACACGAGTGATTGTATAACACAGCTACAGAATAGCATAAATAAACATAAACACACGAGTGATTGTATAACACAGCTACAGGACAGCATTAATAAACATAAACACACGAGTGATTGTATGACACAGCTACAGAATAGCATTAATAAACATAAACACACGAGTGATTGTATGACACAGCTACAGGACAGCATTAATAAACATAAACACACGAGTGATTGTATGACACAGCTACAGGACAGCATTAATAAACATAAACACACGAGTGATTGTATAACACAGCTACAGAATATCATTAATAAACATAAACACACGAGTGATTGTATGACACAGCAGAAGGACAGCATTAAACTTGAATTTGGACTATGTCAGGAAGCTTGCATGTAAATTGGTACTTTCCTACCCCTGTGATCCTTGAAAAGATTTTAAAAGATTTTACCTATTTATTTGCATGTAAAACTTTGATCCCCTATTGTGGCCCCATCGTACCCCCCAGGGTCATGGTTTTAATAATCTTGAATCTGCACTATGTCAAGAAGCTTTCATGTAAATGTAAACTACTTTGACCCAGTGGTTCTTGCGAAGATCTTTAAATAGTTTTCCTATAAATACATTGTATTTGTATTTAAAACTTTGATCCCATATTGTGGCCCTATGGTACCCCCCCCCCCCCCCGGGGGGGGGGGGGCATGATTTTGATAAACTTGAATTTGCACTCTGTCAGAAAGCTTTCATGTAAAATTGTACTGTCCTGGCCCAGTGGTTCTTGGGAAGATTTTCAAAGATTTTACCTAATATATGTTCGCATGTAAACTTTCATACCCTACTGTGGTCCCAACCTTCCCCTGGGGGTCATGAGTTTAACAAACGTGAATCTGCACGATGTCAAGACACTTTCATGTAAATTTCAGCTCTTCTGACCCAATGGTTCTTGAGAAGAATATTTTTTAAATCACCCCATCATTTTTTTTTGCAGTTTTGTAATTATCTCTCCTTTCAATGGGACATGGCCCTTTAATTGAAAAAAAAACTTGAAAGCTACTTCACCCAAGGATGCGTTTTGCCAAATTTGCTTGAAATTGATCCAGTGGTTCTGGAGAGGAAGTCGAAAATGTAGAACGTTTACATACGGACAGACAGACACACAACGGACAACAGGCGATCAGAAGAGCTCACTTGAGTTTTCAGCTCAGGTGAGCTAAAAAGTACATATTGCAGCTGTGTTTCCAACTATAAAAACTAATTGTGATTTCTACAAGCCTCTGTATTGTTCATTGTATTATCACTTAATACATGTACATCCTTGTCCATTGTGTACATACATGATCAAAATCATTATGTGTTATAAGATTCAGAATTTGTTTTCGCCAATCATGCACTCGTCATGCACACACAGTTCATTTTGAAATGCAGACGACACGCACACCTGTGCAATGCTACAAAATGCGGAAGAATTTCCATCGTTTAAATGACCTCGGCCTTGTCGTCTGCGGCATGTTACAGACGATCTATCAATACTATCGGGAAGTCATTGTCCGATGGCTTGGTTGAGTTCAAGTTAAGGTCGATTGTTACACGAAATAATCACAACCTTGGCAGTAAGCTGTGGATCAACTGGGGTTTTAAAAATAAGAGTGCTTTGATTTCAAGGTTGCTTTATTTTGACAGTCGTGGCTGGCCTTCAACTTGACAAAGACTTGTTAAAAACATACAATATCAATCGAATTTGCAAACATTTAAAGGGAACGTAGGGTCAAAAATCAAATTTTGATATGTGAAAACTGGTACCATGCAGACAACAAAATCAAGCATAGAAAAAATAATTGCTGTTGATAACAAGATTTAATCTGTCATTTACACTGAAAACTGAGCTGAATGGGAGAATCTCTTATCATGGCGGCTGATGACGTGTATGCGGCAATTCATTACAACTGCTGTGCCTATAGCACTAAATGGGTTACAGAGTATCTATAATTTAAATGTCAGAAGTTCAATCGAAATTTTGCACTTTGGTCAAAGGAAAAGGAATACATGTATCTACCTTTTAGCATCCCTGATCTCCCCAAAAACTATTAACATTGTGGAAGAATTCTGATACATAACCTTGGGAATGAATATTTTGTTTTGAACGGCATTTTGAGAAAGATTCTTTGAAAGAGGATATCAGGGTAAGTATAAATTATATTTGCTTTTTACTTGGTAAATACTAATAATTCTTAATGTGTAAATAACCAGAGTTTATTTAAAACAAACTTTTACTTATACAATAATTTTCTAATCTAATCTAATTCAGTTTATTTTAATATCCTTATCCAGTGAACATTTTGTACAAGCTAAATATGAAATATTCAAAGTTAAATTAATATCTAATTAAATTAAGATATTGAGATACACATTAAAACCTATTAAAAAGAAGATGCATGCAGTAACTAAAATATTTGATGGCAGCAAGCGTAAGTTAAGGAAATAAGAGAAAATAGCTCAAAAAGATGAAGAAAAGGAAAAGCGGGATCCATGTAATCCTTTCAAAAATCATCCCAGCACTAGCACATTTTGTATTAGGCCCTATACTATTGTTTGTTTTTTTTAAAAGAAATTGAGAATGTACAAGTAAACAAATGAAGTATAGTATATATGAAGTATAGTTTATATAATTAATTAGTCATTATGAGTATTTTTCATTTTTCAGCTAATCCATTTTCTTTTGGAAACCAATGAAAAACTCATATGCAGAACCTATTGACCAACCTGGACTATCAGCATCTAAGAAAACAGGTAATTTGATGCATTTCTCTAAATGATTAACAAAGTTTTACAACCAAGGTCATTTGAATTCCCCCTTTGCAGTTAATCTTTCAAGTCTTGACATTTACGTGGTAATTACTGCAGGGGTGTAGTGATAATCAACTGATTTGTGCTGTATACAGGTTCACATTGCAAGATTCTCTTGTAAACAGATGTACTAATAAATCAGAAAGAGAGAAAACTACTATGAAAAATAAACTCTTTGTTGTGTGAAAAACATGTACATGCACTTTCAGGAAAATTCATTATTTAAGTTATAAAGTAATGGTTTGATTTCATTTTGTATATTTTCAGCTCAATGAAGACATGAATAGTGACAAAAATATCCCACTCTCAATCCATATTGAAGAATAAATCAACTTTGTGCAACATATACAGATAGAATTGCCCAGTCATTGTCCATCATATGTGCTAAGGAATGTTCAAGTGAAGAATGAAGAAGTGATTAGATAATGAACTGTATAAAGAATACAAAATTAAAAGTTTAAGAATTAAGAGCGTCGTTTTTATCAATCCATCCCAATTCACTGGTGTTTTCATTTGAAGCTGCTAATGATTCCTCTTCATTATAATCAGGCTCATATTGATATCATTTGCAGTCAGACATGATCAGCTGCTTTCACAGAGAGGCAATTGGGGTATCTTAAAACTATAATCATGTATAATCTAATAGTATTAACATTTTGCTATTACTGCATACCATTTTCAATGGTGATAAATGGGATTTCGGAAGGGGATGGAAGGAACTGTGTAGAAATGGGGATGGGGAAGGAGAATGCGGTTTGTAGGGGATGATGAGGGGAAATTGTAGAAACAGGATAGTCACTATTAGAGGAAGGGATAAAGTGCTGTAGAGGTTATGGGCACAGACGGCTTTTTAGCACAGGCACTTGTTTCTGTAAATGACTTATGACCTCTGTATACTAATAACAACACAAGGTACCTAGCTTCAAATGACACAGAATGGCACCCCCTGAGAATGTCGGCCTTTTGAGCCTCCAAGGAATATGCGATGCTAATGTATTTACTACCGTTGTATTGTACAATCATTCAGCTTAAAAACCATGTATGACATGACTGCATTCATTGCCTCTTGTCGCCGAAAACTGCAACAAAAAAAGGCTTTTCCGTTTTATACCACGAAGTGCTATGTACTGATACCGCACAGAATGAGAAGATATTAATGCATGTAAGCTTGAAAGTTATGAATTGAAGCCCTGGAGCAAAGAATGACCCCCCCCCCTCCCAGCCTGAGGGGAAAAAATTGCGACAGCAATGACGAACACTATATAACGACACCCCTTAAGCCTTAAATACCTTATACTGTTTATAATAAGTATATTCTATATTATACCAGTCCAGTAGAAGGCCAATCTCTAAAGCTTGTGAAAAGCGTGAAACAACTACATCAATCGAAATTGGGTTGAGAGAGACAAGGAATCCACACATTTTGGAGGAATTATCATCGCAAAAAAAATCAGAAGGGGGGATTATAGTTATCAGGTGTCTGTGGAAAAAAAATATGGGGGATGGAGTCCCCTTTATTTTTTGTAGCATCCCCCCCCTAATGTTAGTAACTAAATTATATAAAATAAGATCAATTGTGGTTAATGGTCACATTAAAATCATCCTTTTGCCTGTTATTTTTAATTCATCTCTGATGCTCTATCTTTCTATAAATAATTCTAAAGAATTCCAAACGTAATTTTAGAAGAGCGTGCTAGCCAGTCAAAATCGACCACGTATTCTGTGCGGTATCAGTACATAGCACTTCGTGGTATAAAACGGAAAAGCCTTTTTTTGTTGCAGTTTTCGGCGACAAGAGGCAAAGAATGCAGTCATGTCATACATGGTTTTTAAGCTGAATGATTGTACAATACAACGGTAGTAAATACATTAGCATCGCATATTCCTTGGAGGCTCAAAAGGCCGACATTCTCAGGGGGTGCCATTCTGTGTCATTTGAAGCTAGGTACCTTGTGTTGTTATTAGTATACAGAGGTCATAAGTCATTTACAGAAACAAGTGCCTGTGCTTTTTAGGCCGGGACTTTGGAAAGTATGATGATAGATAGAGATTGTGGAAAGTAGTGTGATAGATAAAAGGTGTGCAAAGTAGTGAGATAGATAGAGACTGTGAGAAGTAGTATGATAGATAGTGACTGTGAGAAGTAGTGTGATAGATAGAGATTGTGAGAAGTAGGGTGATAGATAGTGACTGTGAGAAGTAGTGAGATAGATAGTGTCTGTGAGAAGTAGTGAGATAGATAGTGACTGTGGGAAGTAGTGAGAGAGATAGTGACTGTGAGAAGTAGTGTGATAGATAGAGATTGTGAGAAGTAGGGTGATAGATAGAGATTGTGAGAAGTAGTGTGATAGATAGTGACTGTGAGAAGGAGTGAGATAGATAGTGACTGTGAGAAGTAGTGTGATAGATAGTGACTGTGAGAAGTAGTGTGATAGATAGAGATTGTGAGAAGTAGTATTATAGATAGTGACTGTGAGAAGTAATGTGATAGATAGTGACTGTGAGAAGTAGTGTGACAGTGACTGTGAGAAGTAGTGTGATAGATAGTGACTGTGAGAAGTAGTGTGATAGATAGTGACTGTGAGAAGTAGTGTGATAGATAGTGATTGTGAGAAGTAGTGAGATAGATAGAGATTGTGAGAAGGAGTGTGATAGATAGTGACTGTGAGAAGTAGTGTGATAGATAGTGACTATGAGAAGTAGTGTGATAGTGACTGTGAGAAGTAGTGTGATAGATAGTGACTGTGAGAAGTAGTATGATTGATAGAGATTGTGAGAAGGAGTGTGATAGATAGTGACTGTGAGAAGTAGTGTGATAGATAGTGACTATGAGAAGTAGGGTGATAGATAGTGACTGTGAGAAGTAGTGAGATAGATAGTGTCTGTGAGAAGTAGTATGATAGATAGAGATTGTGAGAAGGAGTGTGATAGATAGTGACTGTGAGAAGTAGTGTGATAGATAGTGACTGTGAGAAGTAGTATGATAGATAGTGACTGTGAGAAGTAGTGTGATAGATAGTGACTGTGAGAAGTAGTGTGATAGATAGTGACTGTGAGAAGGAGTGTGATAGATAGAGATTGTGAGAAGTAGTGAGATAGATAGTGACTGTGAGAAGTAGTGTGATAGATAGAGATTGTGAGAAGTAGTGTGATAGATAGAGATTGTGAGAAGTAGTATGATAGATAGTGACTGTGAGAAGTAGTGTGATAGTGACTGTGAGAAGTAGTGTGATAGATAGAGATTGTGAGAAGTAGTGAGATAGATAGTGACTGTGAGAAGTAGTGTGATAGATAGTAACTGTGAGAAGTAGTGTGATAATGACTGTGAGAAGTAGTGTGATAGATAGTGACTGTGAGAAGGAGTGTGACAGTGACTATGAGAAGTAGGGTGATAGATAGTGACTGTGAGAAGTAGTGAGATAGATAGTGACTGTGAGAAGTAGTGTGATAGATAGTGACTGTGAGAAGTAGTGTGATAGATAGTGACTGTGAGAAGTAGTGTGATAGATAGAGATTGTGAGAAGTAGTGAGATAGATAGTGACTGTGAGAAGTAGTGTGACAGTGACTGTGAGAAGTAGTGAGATAGATAGTGACTGTGAGAAGTAGTGTGATAGATAGTGACTGTGAGAAGTAGTGTGATAGATAGTGTCTGTGAGAAGTAGTGAGATAGTGACTGTGAGAAGTAGTGTGACAGTGACTGTGAGAAGTAGTGAGATAGATAGTGACTGTGAGAAGTAGTGTAATAGATAGAGACTGTGAGAAGTAATATGGTAGATAGTGACTGCAAGAAGTAGTGTGATACATGTATATAGTGACTGTGAGAAGTAGTGTGACAGTGACTGTGAGAAGTAGTGTGATAGATAGTGACTGTGAGAAGTAGTGAGATAGATAGTGACTGTGAGAAGTAGTGAGATAGATAGTGACTGTGAGAAGTAGTGTGATAGTGACTGTGAGAAGTAGTGTGATAGATAGTGACTGTGAGAAGTAGTGAGATAGATAGTGACTGTGAGAAGTAGTGTAATAGATAGAGACTGTGAGAAGTAATATGGTAGATAGTGACTGCAAGAAGTAGTGTGATACATGTATATAGTGACTGTGAGAAGTAGTGTGACAGTGACTGTGAGAAGTAGTGTGATAGATAGTGACTGTGAGAAGTAGTGAGATAGATAGTGACTGTGAGAAGTAGTGAGATAGATAGTGACTGTGAGAAGTAGTGTGACAGTGACTGTGAGAAGTAGTGAGATAGATAGTGACTGTGAGAAGTAGTGTGATAGATAGTGACTGTGAGAAGTAGTGTGATAGATAGTGACTGTGAGAAGTAGTGAGATAGATAGTGACTGTGAGAAGTAGTGTGATAGATAGTGACTGTGAGAAGTAGTGTGATAGATAGTGACTGTGAGAAGTAGTGTGATAGATAGAGATTGTGAGAAGTAGTGAGATAGATAGTGACTGTGAGAAGTAGTGTGACAGTGACTGTGAGAAGTAGTGAGATAGATAGTGACTGTGAGAAGTAGTGTGATAGATAGTGACTGTGAGAAGTAGTGTGATAGATAGTGTCTGTGAGAAGTAGTGAGATAGTGACTGTGAGAAGTAGTGTGACAGTGACTGTGAGAAGTAGTGAGATAGATAGTGACTGTGAGAAGTAGTGTGATAGATAGAGATTGTGAGAAGTAGTGAGATAGATAGTGACTGCAAGAAGTAGTGTGATACATGTATATAGTGACTGTGAGAAGTAGTGTGACAGTGACTGTGAGAAGTAGTGTGATAGATAGTGACTGTGAGAAGTAGTGAGATAGATAGTGACTGTGAGAAGTAGTGAGATAGATAGTGACTGTGAGAAGTAGTGTGATAGTGACTGTGAGAAGTAGTGTGATAGATAGTGACTGTGAGAAGTAGTGAGATAGATAGTGACTGTGAGAAGTAGTGTAATAGATAGAGACTGTGAGAAGTAATATGGTAGATAGTGACTGTGAGAAGTAGTGTGATAGTGACTGTGAGAAGTAGTGTGATAGTGACTGTGAGAAGTAGTGTGATAGATAGTGATGGTGAGAAGTAGTGTGATAGTGACTGTGAGAAGTAGTGTGATGGATAGAGATTGTGAGAAGTAGTGTGATAGTGACTGCGAGAAGTAATGTGATAGATAGTGACTGTGAGAAGTAGTGTGATAGATAGTGACTGTGAGAAGTAGTGTGATAGTAACTGTGAGAAGGAGTGTGACAGTGACTATGAGAAGTAGTGAGATAGATAGAGATTGTGAGAAGTAGTGAGATAGATAGATACTGTGAGAAGTAGTGTGATAGTGACTGTGATAAGTAGTGTGATAGATAGATACTGTGAGAAGTAGTGTGATAGTTACTGTGAGAAGGAGTGTGACAGTGACTGTGAGAAGTAGTGAGATAGATAGAGATTGTGAGAAGTAGTGAGATAGATAGATACTGTGAGAAGTAGTGTGATAGTGACTGTGATAAGTAGTGTGATAGATAGTGACTGTGAGAAGTAGTGTGATAGTTACTGTGAGAAGGAGTGTGACAGTGACTGTGAGAAGTAGTGAGATAGATAGATACTGTGAGAAGTAGTGTGATAGTGACTGTGATAAGTAGTGTGATAGATAGATACTGTGAGAAGTAGTGTGATAGTGACTGTGAGAAGTAGTGTGACTGTGAGAAGTAGTGTGATAGTGACTGTGAGAAGTAGTGTGATAGATAGAGATTGTGAGAAGTAGTGTGATAGTGACTGTGAGAAGTAGTGTGATAGATAGTGACTGTGAGAAGTAGTGTGACAGTCACTGTGAGAAGTAGTGTGATAGTGACTGTGAGAAGTAGTGAGATAGATAGTGACTGTGAGAAGTAGTGTGATAGATAGTGACTGTGAGAAGTAGTGTGATAGATAGTGACTGCGAGAAGTAGTGTGATAGATAGTGACCGTGAGAAGTAGTGTGATAGATAGTGACTGTGAGAAGTAGTGTGATAGTAACTGTGAGAAGGAGTGTGACAGTGACTATGAGAAGTAGTGAGATAGATAGAGATTGTGAGAAGTAGTGAGATAGATAGATACTGTGAGAAGTAGTGTGATAGTGACTGTGAGAAGTAGTGTGATAGTGACTGTGAGAAGTAGTGTGATAGTGACTGTGAGAAGTAGTGTGACTGTGAGAATTAGTGTGATAGATACTGTGAGAAGTAGTGTGATAGTGACTGTGAGAAGTAGTGTGATAGATAGAGAGTGTGAGAAGTAGTGTGATATTGACTGTGAGAAGTAGTGTGATAGTGACTGTGAGAAGTAGTGTGACTGTGAGAAGTAGTGTGATAGATACTGTGAGAAGTAGTGTGATAGATAGTGACTGTGAGAAGTAGTGTGATAGATAGTGTCTGTGAGAAGTAGTGTGACAGTGACTGTGAGAAGTAATGTGACAGTGACTGTGAGAAGTAGTGAGATAGATATAGATTTTGAGAAGTAGTGTGATAGATAGAATCTGTGAGAAGAAGTGAGATACTAGTAAATAGAGACTGTGGGAATAGGACAAATGATTCAAACTTTAGGAAGTAGGACAAAGAACAGATACTGTGGAAAGAAGGGTATAAATATACTTTGAGAAATTGGGCAAAGGTTAGAAACTTTGAGAAGTTTGATAAGGGATAAAGACTGTTAGACGTGGGGCTCTGGATAGGGACTGTAAGAAGTAGGACGATAAATAGAGACTTTGGGAACTAAGACAAAGGCAGGGGATACAGACTGAGAAGTAGAGCAAGGGTTCGTGACAGGGAAATAAGGCAGGGGATACAGACTGAGAAGTAGAGCAAGGGTTCGTGACAGGGAAATAAGGCAGGGGATACAGACTGAGAAGTAGAGCAAGGGTTCGTGACAGGGAAATAAGGCAGGGGATAGAGGTTGGGAAGTAGACACAGGGTGGAGAAATGTGGAGAGTAAAACAAGGGGTGGATATTGTGGGAAATAGGACAAGTGGTGAATACTGTGGGAAATAGGACAAGTGGTGAATACTGTGGGAAATAGAGCAAATGGTGAATACTGTGGGAAATAGGACAAGTGGTGAATACTGTGGGAAATAGAGCAAATGGTGAATACTGTGGGAAATAGGGTAAGTGGTGAATACTGTGGGAAATAGGACAAGTGGTGAATACTGTGGGAAATAGGGCAAGTGGTGTATACTGTGGGAAATAGGGCAAGTGGTGTATACTGTGGGAAATAGGACAAGTGGTGAATAATGTGGGGAAATAGGGCAAGTGGTGAATACTGTGGGAAATAGGGCAAGTGGTGAATACTGTGGGAAATAGGGCAAGTGATGAATAATGTGGGAAATAGGGCAAGTGGTGAATACTGTGGGAAATAGGGCAAGTGGTGAATACTGTGGGAAATAGGGCAAGTGGTGTATACTGTGGGAAATAGAGCAAGTGGTGAATACTGTGGGAAATAGAGCAAGTGGTGAATACTGTGGGAAATAAGTGCTGAATACTGTGGGAAATAGGGCAAGGGATGTATTCTATTGGAAATAGGGCAGAGATTGGGTACTGTGGAAAGTTGGGCAGTGGATACTACATGTAACTGTGATGCTATGAGAAGTATAGGAGGATTCTAAAGCATCCTATGATTGATATGAGATGTACAGGCGAGGGAAAGTCGTGAAAGTGCTATGGGAAGAAACAAAGATTATGTCAGAGAAGAAGGGGGAAGGGAGAACGTGTTAAATACTAGGGAAATCTGAAAAGTTTGCATAATTAATCTTTAACATTGAAAATTGTGTTCACGATTTCTCCTGATCAATGCGCGGTAAATTTCGGAACAGTATTTTGAAGTTGCTGAATATTCTCTTAAGGGTTCAAATACATGTATATACAAATGTATTCAAACTAAGAGGATCTGGCAATGGATTGAAAAGTGGCATGCCGTCATTTTTTCTTGTATGATCACAAAAATTAAGATGTCTATGCTGAGACTAAAAGGTATATTTGTGAAAAGGACCACGGATCCCTAAATGAGAAATATTACGTAACACGATATTATCATCTATTTCTTTAAACGTGCCACAAACAAATTGAAGTGTGCAGGAAATAAATTTGACATAAAATTATTGAAGGCTTGGGGAACTTTTCCTTGCTATGAAGAATAAGACACTGTCCCCTATAATCAGGTATCTAAAGAGGCTGAATTCCCCATCTTATTCAAATTATGGATAAGTAACGAACAGATAGTTTTAATTCACTCCATAACATGTAGATACAATTAACCCACCGAATAAAAAACGTACGGCATCCCTTCTATTATAAGTGAAATTCTAGTAATTTCACCCTCCTGTGATGTCATAAGATTTTGCAAAATCAATGATTTATTTAGATTTATGCATGATTGGAACATAAATTTTATTGGAGACTTTTCCGATAGTTATTGTAAAAAATCTTGTTAAACATGAAATATTTCAAAGGTCTAATTTATATATGAATAATCAATGTTTTGTTTCAAAATATTGAATCCAGGGGAAATAACTCTGTTTTCTGTAATTTCTTTATCATGTCCATTATGCGAAAGATTTTCTTTATTTTTCACAGACATTTTGTACATTTTTTGTAAAGAACCAGTTTCATGTAACTGTTAACTATATACCGTTATATCGTTATGACCAGTTTTTGTGATTTTTTTATTATGCTATTTAAGGAAAATTGCAATTTTTTGACGTTGATATATGGTTCTGATTAAATAAAGTGATGGCCTACATTTTTTATTTGATAATTTAGGAGTTTTAACTCCAATAAATGGAAATAAAATACGTTTTCCATACTTTATCAGATGATACATGTAAAGCGAGTATGGAGTTACCTTAAATGTTATCAGACCCGAATTGAAAGAAATTTCAAATTTGTTAGGAAAAAATCTTAAAGTGGTTGAGGTTTCTCCTGCCCTTCTTATTCACGGGGCCGCTATCTTTTCACGTCGTAGGAACCGCACCTATAGACTTATGTCGAGGAACAATAGTAGTAGTATATATAGACTAATTTTGTCTTTGTTATCTGTAGCTGAATAAAGAAATATCATGTATCAATTTCTGTAAGTGTGACAATGATATGTTCCAGGGATGGGTTATAAGCACATGGCGATGTTTACGCTTGGCAGATATAAATATCAGTCGGGCAACTTATGATCAAACCGACCAATCAGAGTAGAGCATTGATGACCTGACCTTGGTTACTAATACATAAGCTAATATAACCGGCGATGCGTTCGGTCAATGTGTGAATGTTGAAATAGTCGCTTGAGGATGTACTTACTGCATTTAACTTAACATTCTAAAACAACAGGATTTTCATTGTGCATGTGTTTAGCAGGAAAGAAGGCCAACTGAGCGTGCAATTTTACATTTAGGAAGTAGTGTATTAGTTCACGCCCAGACGATTACCAAGTGATAAGGTGCTACTTTACAACAATATGATGTCCGAAAGTCAAACAAAGAACAGTTCTGGCGATCAGAAACAAAATCAGTCTCTGCTGACGGTTCTTAACAAATTTGTCCAAGCAGTGAATATCATGGACGAAACGGTGATGATTCCTAGCCGGTTGAAAGACATGGAAATTGGATGTATGACAGAAAATCCAGAGATCTTGGAGGAAAATAATAATATGGCACTCATAAATACCATGAGGCCAGAAACAGACTTGTACAGTTTCTTCAAGTTATTGAATACCATTAAAAAGGAAATTATCAGTGGAAATTCTGGAGAAGAGGAAAAAAGTGTGACGTCATCGGATTCCGAAGATGATACTGCAAATGATTCTTCTAAGAAGACCGCGGATCTGTTCCGTCATCATTTACAGGGACTGTTCACCGTCATGAATCAGCTGACGGACACGGCAAAAGTGCTGACGGACAAATATGAGTCCGAATTTCTAGGGGATGGTCCCAGTAGATCTATAACATCTTTTGCAATTTGATGAAGTACATTGTTGACCGTTGGGTCATTGATATGCAATGAGTGTGACTCTGCTCAAATTCTATTGGTGCACGACTTGTGTTCATTGTACGATGGGATGGGTCTTTGTGGTTATATTTTTAGGATTGCATCACTCGTCCAAGTACCGTGAAGTGTGAAGAAAACAACCTAAATTTATGTGCATATATTTTCTTATTTATTTCATTATCTCATCATATACCTTTGCAAACATGATAATTTTGCAAAATACACATGTGTTTTCGACCTTTCGTTAATTTACTTTTAAGTGAATAAACTATAAATTAGTAAATGTACATAGTTTTTCATTTTTCAAATGATCACGGGTATTTGGATTTGGGTTCCATGGCAATATCTAAATATTATGATTTTTATTGATTGGGAACGTGAAAATTAAAGGTCTCGTGTCGGCTTCAATGCACAGGCTTTTAAAAGAAATATGTATTTAAAAAAGTTGTTCCGTAACGAGCCGTTTGGCTTTTGATTTGAATGAGTCCTATATTGCTCATCAATTCACTTTTATTGACACGTATTAAATTTTCTTGAACAACCAACATAACAAGTAAGGTTGAACAGCAGTCGTTATGGTAATCGTTATATCATGGTGAGTTCTGCAGTGCGATGCATATTGTTTTCAAGAGGTCACTTAGGTTTGGTGGTAGTGTGCAATCAACAAAATTTTGCCTGCGGAACTTGTACGATACTGGTGAATCTTATATGCATATCCTGGTTGTCAATACTGCGATGTAGCGAAGCTTGCATATCTTTACCAGGTAAACCTTTCACCTGAGTCATTCAACTGTTAATCATGAAGTGTAGCATGTGGGCGTTAAGATACCCCCGCATTTATCTTTTTAGAAAAGAACGAAGGAGATTGTCTAGCAACTACAGATTTGATAAAGCATACCCAAACCGTCGTACATATGTAACGTTTTAACTCAATTGGACAAATAACATTATACCCCTCCCCCTCTCTCTCTCTTTCTTGTGTTGCAATCTCTTTATATCAGTTATACAAACAATATAGTCGATAATTCCAATTTTAATGAAATATTTTAGTATTAACTTACAAGCTAAGGTTTTCCGTTTATTAGATGTTTCATGAACTGTTTAGTATTAACTTACAAGCTAAGGTTTTCCGTTTATTAGATGTTTCATGAACTGTTTAGTATTAACTTACAAACTAAGGTTTTCCGTTTATTAGATGTTTCATGAACTGTTGAATAATCTTGATCCGTTTATTAGATGTTTCATGAACTGTTGAATAATCTTGATCCGCCTAACGAGAGAGAGAATTTTTAATTTTTCAAGTTTAACTTTCTCCTGCTTTTAGACCGATTAATTGAAAGACACAATCCAACTTTTCTCTGCAGTGCCTCCGCGCTTGTGCTAATGACTTTTGCAGATCATTTTCCTAAATTTTATTCTCTGTTACAATTGTAAAATTATGAAAGAATTTTTTTGTAAAGTGTTGTTTTTGTTTTGCAGAAATCGCCAATGACATTTGTCCTGGTTTATGACGTGTTTTGTCCAGGATAACTATAAAATGTAATTAGACTTTGGCAGTATCTTAAAAGTAGGACTCTTTCTAAATTTAATCATATGAACATTGTATGCTTTGTAAACGAGTGCAGTAGACAACTCCCAGTATCATGTCATCCGAATCTCGCACCTTGCACAGTCATGAAAAAGATAAAATGGTAACCAATTAACTATAAACTGACTTGGTATTGGTTGGTATACCCCTCTCATCTCTCTCTCTCTCTCTCTCTCTCTCTCTCTCTCTCTCTCTCTCTCAATTTCTCTCACATCAGTTGCTACCTGCAATCAATAATTCGTATTGATAGAGGTGTATGCGGATGTTTGCATTTGCAAAACACATTCGAGCAACCGCATCGGTTTAAGGTTTCTAAAATTAACAGGATATTATATAGGAATTAATATTTCAATGACCTCACAATATGTATAACATTATTGAGATATGCTAGCAAGCTTGCGAGATACTTGTATGTATAGAATCAAAGTACTGAAAAGCGCTTAGCTGCCTTCATAAATTCTGTCTGTAATGTTAATGAGGACAGAAACATGATATCTAAGTATGAAGCAACAGGAAAAAAAGTTCATGCATAATTCTTTATTTTCGCACAATTAAATACATTTTCTGTAAGGAAATAACAAATATGGATGGGAAACAATGTCCTGAAACTTTTCATGGACACCAATTGTGCTCCTTTGTTAGCTGACATGTTTTTATATTCCTGTGAAACAGAATTTATTCAAAACCTTCTACGTGAAAAGAAAAAATATCTTGCTGTGGCCTTCAATTTGACTTTGGATATATCGACGACGTATTATCTATTACATGTAACAATAATCATCTTCATTCATATGTCGATTTGATATATCCAGTGAACTCGAAATAAGACACCACAGAGTCGTCCACTTCTACTTCATACTTAGATGTTTTATTGAAAGTAGATATTAACGGCAAATTAACAACTCAACTTTCTGACAAACGGGATGATTTCAGCTTCTCCATCGTCAACTTCCTATATTTATGTAGCAATATTCCATTATCACATGCATATCATGTTTATATATCTCAACTGATTCGATACGCAAGAATTTGTTCTGCGTATGGTCAGTTTTTAAATCGAGGCAAGCTACTGACAAACAAGTTGATGGTACAGGGGTTTCAACAGTCTCGTTTAAGGTCAGCATTTCGCAAATTCTATGGTCGTTATAACGATCTAGTTTGCCATTACAACCTATCATGGGGTCAAATGCTGTCTGACGTGTTTCATACCGATTGTTAGGCCATTCTTGGCACACTGATTTTGACTACAGATAACTCCGTTTACCTGATCAAGATATAGGACTCACGGCGGTTGTCACCGGTCGACAGGGGATGCTTACTCCTCCTAGACACCTGATCCCACCTCTGGTATATCCAGGGGTCCATGTTTGCCCAACTCTCTATTTCGTATTGCTCATAGGAGTAATGAGATTGATCACTGTTTGTTATCTTCATGTTGAAATATAAACTTTATATGACGTTGCTAAACACAATGGTCACTGTGATAATTTTGGTCCCACCCGGAACGAAATCCCTGTCCTTGGGTAATGAAATTTACAATTTTGGTAAAGGACACCTCCTCCTTTTAAATATATATTTAATCAGAATTTAGTATCAATAGCATTAAAGACGATGTTATTGAAATGTTTTACATATAAACACTATATACCCAGTTTGGCCCCACCCTCGAGTTAGAACCTCTAACTATGGCAAGCCCTTTTACTATTTATTCGAAAAATAAGATATCTCTTTAATTAAAGAGATATCTCTTTAAAATGAGAGATATCTCTTAATCTTAATCTCTTTATCTTTCTAAATGAAAGAGATATCTCTTAGTGAAAGAGATATCTCTTTTTTTTAGAGAGATATCTCTTTCACTTAGAGAGATATCTCTTTTACTTTTAGAGATATCTTTTACACTTAAAGAGATATTTCTTTCACTTTAAGAGATATCTCTTTCACTTAGAGAGATATCTCTTATACTTTAAAAGATATCTCTTTCAATTTGAGAGATATCTCTTTCACTTAAAGAAATATCTCTTTTACTCTGAAATATATCTCTTTTACTTTGAGAGATATCTCCTTCACTTAAAGAGATATCTCTCTAAGATTCCTAGAGAGAGATCTCTCAAAGTATAAGATATATCTCTTTAATCGTTGAAAAAGAGATATCTCTCAAAGAGAATGAGATATCTCTTTCCAATATTTTTATTAGTTTGAATACTTAAGGAATTATCCCTAAAACGGAAGCCCGCGAAAGCAAATCTTACCATGATTGGCTGGGGTGTTGCTAAAACGCGGAACGGAAAACGGAAAATATATTATGCAATAATGTTATGAAGAGTTCAGCATTTTGCAAAATCAAAAGACTTATTTTGAACAAGGAATGCAGAAATTACAGAGAGAACAGGAAGTCATCCTCAGAATTTACCATTTCATATTGATACCTCATACTAATGCATTATTACAGAGTGTATGTATTTTTACACGGTGTATTTTGTGGATGAATGTACAAACAGGCGCTTGCTTAATAATTTGCATAGTAATTTTTTTATTAAATAATGTACTTTTGTGTTCAAGTTTGATAGTATATGAAATATTTTTAGAATACACCTAAAATCAAACAATTCAATAGACTCTAGTTTGATACATACATTTCTGTCAAACAAGAAAGAAAGGAAGAAAGAAATAACCATCTTCCCTAGCCGTCCGATTCGCTGAGAGTAAGCGAAATACACATAGCTCCATATACCGAGTAATAAGTGCCAGTGATATTCACGTCAAAACACACCAACATAATAATGAAGGTCTATCAACACTTTACAGCCTTTTCATCACCTTACCAGAAATCCTTTAGATGTATACATAAACATGCATCTGTATGACGTGTACTACAGAATCCAGAGTATAAATACCTGTATATAGCAACCAAAGCAGGGAATTATTTTTTGTAATCAATTAATACGTTGATTTCAATTCAAAATCGGGTTGGAAAGAATGCGAATCCAAATAAGCCATATAAATACATGTACAATTGAAAGCAAAATTTAGGAAGTTATTTAAAACAGACGTTCATTATACATGTGCAATGTTGATAACTTTGAAAATGAATGTTGCCTTATCAAAAAGAGTGGAAAGAACTCGTTTTTAACATGAAAGTTAGATAATCGAGAGTGAGTAAAGTGACCAAAAATGATAATTATCGTATCAATTTTGAAATTCCCAATTCATTTTAGAAACGATGTTTGAGAAATCAAGTGTCGAATATATTCAGTGTCTCAAAGACGCATACAGGGGGATTTAACGTTCTGTTATCATCCCCGAAGACGCATACAAAGGGATTTAACGTTTTGTTATCTGCCCCAAAGACGCGTACAGGGGGATTTAACGTTCTATTACCAGCCCCAAAGACGCGTACAGGGGGATTTAACGTTCTTGTATCAGCCCTAAAGACGCGTACAGGGGAATTTAACGTTCTTGTATCAGCCCTAAAGACGCGTACAGGGGGATTTAACGTTCTTGTATCAGCCCTAAAGACGCGTACAAGGGGATTTAACGTTCGTTATCAGCCCAAAAGACGCGTACAGGGGATTTAATTCTGTTTTATCTATATAGAGGATATTAGTCAAGCGGAAACCACGGAATTACTCAATCATATAATAAAGGTGATTAGCTGATAAATAATGATATATATGTACATTGTATATTTAACCATGTTCCCGTTTCTTTGAATTAAGAAGTTTAAACTAAAGATAATTAGCTCATAACATTAATAAACATGTAGGAGCATTTGATGTTTGAAAACAAGAAATTATACCTTATACCCCCCCCCCCCCACCTGTTCATTCAGCATTGCTTCTAAGATTGAAACAAATCATATTGGGTTCATTGTAAATGGTCCATGTACCCGATCGTTTAAAATAAATAAATGTTATCATTCGAATGCATGTATTTCAGTTCCCAATCTAGAGCAACAGTTTGACCGCTGTCCAATGTCGAATTTATTAAGATAAAATAAATCACACAATAGATAACTGTATCACTGTCATTTAGTAGGTCGTGGTTAGCCCGCAGTTAATGCAGGAATATTCATCAGCCTCAGTTACTTTTCGACGACCGAGTTCAGAATGAAAGGGGGAGGGTAGATCTGAAATATTTGGTTTAATCAGAATATCGTAAAATAATTAAATAATTGAAAAAGTTATTTAGATTACCAAAATGTTGTTAATAATAAACGCGTGCTTGATAAAAACACCGACCTTTCATTTTGACACAAAAACACAACCAAATTGTCAAATTTTCGGGACGTTCTGTCCCTTCTTCAGGACAAACGAAAAGAATTCGATAATGTGGCCAATATTAACTGAGAATAATAACAAAACAACAAAAACTACATGTAAATACTCCCAGCACTAAAACTACACGAAACCCCGGTGTGGACCAGGGCAAGCCCTGGATCGCACATCCCTTAGCTGAAAAGGATCAATAGATCCTCCCGCCAGCTCTGAATCCAGGTGGAGGCCAAGGTAACTTTATGCCTCTGAATTGTCGAACTTGGGTCCTGAATGAGTCTGTCTCGAAGTCCAACTCCGCCCCTTGGGTCCACCCTGGGAACCTCGAGAAGTTCTCGAAAGATATAGTCCCAAGACACCTCCCTAACTGAGGCACTGTAACCATCTGGAACACCTTCACCAGGTCCCACATTGAGTATAAGGCCAACAGCTGGGGCTTCAACTACGCTGATTTCCTCACCAATCTTAGTCGGCTCGAGGGGGGGGGGGGGATCTCCCCCACCGTCCGATATGGGCTCTTTGGAATTTGACAAAGTTCCAGGGCAAGCTAAGGGGGCAAAATCAACTTTTGCTGTAAATGTGCTAAGATTAACCCCTGCCTCAGTGTGGTCCACACTGCATACATTCTTAATGACTAAGTCTGGAGCCATCACTCATGGTTCGGCCTCAAATGGTGATCCTATTACACTGCCTCCGGACATAGACACTTCCTCATCTGAGGCGTTGACAATGCTGGTCATCACTGTGCTCTTCCTAGCATAAATGTATGGCATCAATAAGACGTTAGAGATCTGCTTGATATCTGGGCTGATTACAAAGTCTCCAATTCCCTATTTAAATGACAGGGTCACAGGATGACTAAGACAGCGAGGACCTGGACAGTCTTAGTCGAGGAATCTTGGGCCTCCTGTTTCTCCCCGGAACGTTTAAACGTCATGGGGACAATCTCCTCTCCCAGGGTCATGGTGCCATGCTCAATTGCAAGGTCCAAAAAAAAAAAGCCTTTTGCTGATGTAAGAACCCCACGACCAGTAGCATTTGGTCCTGTAGGGGGGCCACATAAAAATGTACATTGTGTTCCGTGTCTCCCCCGCGGACTCCCACAGGGCCAATGATAAAACCACTCATCCTGGCATTTTACCCTGCTTGCATCAAGGTCACATGCTGTTTAATGGGAGGCTTGAGGTCGAGATCCTCGTAGACCTGGGTGGATAACACACTCACCTCCACCCCATTGTCCACCACTGCCTGTAGTCGCACTACTTGGACTAACATTTCGACCATAAACCCGATGGTTAGGCGTATCTGTCCGATTGGCACAGGCGAATCTCTGCCTTGAATGCTGGTAATAATCCATCCACTTCGGTCGTCTTGGGCTGGCCATCCAGTGCATACAGTCCCGCATCCCTATCCTCAGTGCCGTAGCACAGCAGTGGGATGGCATAGACATGTACATCAGGCACAGACGGGAAAGCCTGGGCAGCCAGGGTAAGCACCCTGTCAGCCCACTGTCGCAAAGACTCGCTCAGACAGGGAGAGACTATGGTCTGTTTCCATCAGCAGGGTATAGTAGTTGCTTGCAGTCCCCTCCAATGAAAAGTAAAACTGGTCGTGTTGTTCCATTTCAGTCCACTGTTGGCTGCGGGCCAGGCGAATGAACTTGTGCAGGAAGGACTTCCAGCCAGACTTTCCATCATACCGCAAATCCTTGAATTGGGGTATGTTTCTTCCCGAGGCCAGCGACTGCTCCCCTGACCGAGGTACTGGGGGACCTGGAAGGGGGCGTGAGATACTGGAGCTAGAATGCCCAGAGAATGGTGTGTCGTTCTGTTTCACCTAACTGAGGTGGATGTGAGCTACTCTACCCCCCCCCCTCTTCCTCCAATCTATATGCCATGGTGCCAGGGTAGGCGGTGTTTGCCCGGTCCTTCATTAAATATTTCTTTTAGTTAAACATTTTCATTTGTCCTGAGGAAGGGAGGGTCATCCTTAGGACTTATCAAATTGTTCGTGTCGTTAGTCACATCGTTGCTTTTTAAATGTGTTTTTTTTATATTGACTTTGTATCTGCTATGTGGATCCGGCACTTTTAGCTAACGGTGGTTGTTGGATTTTAGTGCTATTTTCTATCATTATTTATCCACTTCATTACATGATCCGCCTTTATGCCAATTTTCCTGTTTGTTTTATAGTTTGTCTCAATTACCCCCCCCCCCTCCCTCCCTTTACACTTCATTTGTTTGCTACTAATTTCGTGTATGTGTCTATGTTGTTTGACTAGTATTCGTTGGTTGACTCGTCTTAATTTGATTTATTTAATGCTTAGTATAATGTAATTGAACGTACAACTTATCTTCTCGGCCTTGGGTGTCGACCTTGAGTTTTCAAATTGTACCATTATTGTAGATTCTTTCTCGTAAATTCGTCTTCCAAAACAGTGTTTCAACGTGTAACTTAGTTTATTTCGTTTCGGCTTTGAATATCGACCTTGTGTTTCTAAATCGTACCATTATTGGATCTTTTCCGTATTTCTGTCTTTTAAAACAGTAATTCAAACTTCGTTTCGGCCTTGAGTTTTGAAACCATATCATTTGTAGCGGTCAGCCGGGTTCGATCGCCGGTGACCAGATAGCTCAGTTAGTAGAGTACCTGACTAGAGATTCTGGGTCGCGGGTTCGAATCCCGGTCTGGTCCGTTGCATTTTCTCCCTTCCCGTTACACATTTATTTATTGTATTGTTCGTACCGGACGGTAGGGGATGCTCACTCTTCCCAGGCAACTGATCCCACCTCTGGTGCGCCCAGAGACTCGTGTTCGCCCGGTCCTTTCATTTATATTTCTAATAGTTAAAGGTTTTCGTTTCTCCTCAGGATGGGACGGGTTGTCCCTAGGATTTATCGTTCGTGTCGTTGGTTGGTTGTACATTGTTTAACGTCCCTCTCGAGAATTTTTCATAGGTATGGATCGAGACGCTCGTGTCGTTGGTCACATCAATGCATATGTAGGGGCAATCGTATGTATGTATGTATGTATGATAGAATACCGTGCCTGGGGTTGAACGCACAACCTGCGGAACCAAATCTCCTTTAAGTTCACTCTTATTTTTACAGCATTTTCCTTTACATGAAAGTTCGATGCAAGATAAGCGAGATAACTCTATTTCGGACTATCGCACTAGTATGTTTTAATCGAGGTAAACAGACATTCTACAAGCCCTGTGTTCAAAACCTTCAAACTGTTCTACACATCAGCAACTATATGAGCGACCAATCTCATAACTCCTATAAGCAATGCAAAATAGATAGTTCTGCAAATACGGACCCCTGGACACACCAGAGGTGGGATCAGGTGCCTAGGAGAAGTAAGCATCGGATCCCCTGTCGATCGGTCACACCCGCTGTGAGCCCTATATCTTGATCAGGTAAGGGGACTTATTCGTAGTCAAAATCAATTGCTAAGAACGCTCTAACAATAGGTATGAAACACGCCAGACAGCATTTGCTCCAATGATAGGTTGTAATGGCAAACTAGATCGTTATAACGACGACCATTTAATTTGCGAAATGCTGACCTTAAACGAGACTGTTGAAACCCCTGTACCATCGACTTGTTTGTCAGTAGCTTGCCTCGATTTAAAAACTGACCATACGCAGAACAATCTCTTGCGTATCAAATCATTTGAGATATATCAACACCATATGCAGGTGATAATGGAATATTGCTACATAAATATGGGAAGTTGACAATGGAGAAGTTGAAATCTGTTTGTCAGAAAGTTGAGTTGTTAGTTTGCCGTTAAAATCTACTTTCAATAAAATATCTAAGTATGAACTAGAAGTGGACGACTCTGTGGTGTCTTTTATTTCGAGTTTACAGGGAAATATCGAATCGACATATGAATCAGTTATTATTGTTAATAGATAAAACGTTGTCGATATATCGAAATGTCGAATTGAAGGCCACAAGAGATTTTTTCTTCTCACGTAGAAGTTTTTGAATAAATTCTGCTTCATATGAATATAAAACAGGTCAGCTAACAAAGCAGCACAATTGGTGCCCATGGGAATTCCAACAGACTGTGGGAAGACCTGATCACCAATAACCACGAAGATAATCTCAATGAGGAACTCTAGCATATTTTTTATTTCAACTTCAGAGTGCTTGTGCATGGAATCAGAGTTGTGTTTAACAAAACAATTTTTTGGATGGCTGATCACTAGATATGAATACATGTATTCCGTTTTGCATTTTTCTTGAAGAAGCAACTGTCTATGATATCAAAAAGTCTAGTCTTTAATCTATCGTGAGGAATGGTCGTGTAAAGTGTTGAAACGTCATACGTTTTAATATTGATTTGAGAAAAGTTTTGCGATTCTTTAGAATTTTTTAGAGTCCACATTTGATTTACATGTCTGCCCCTATATCCATCAAAACAAAATTTTTGATATTCAAGTCATGTAAAAGCAGCCCCTTCATATGCCAAACAAGTTAGGACAACACCATTAATAAAAAAGCATTCTGAGAGTATTGTATAGCATAACATAGTCCCCTATCGGAGGCAAAAATTATTGGACCGCAACAATATTCGAAGTTCATTATGAGACTAATTTTATGGTAAAAGAGAAGATTGGGAATCCAGAATAGGAATGGTTGGAAATCAACTATTATTCGGGTACAAAGACTAGACCACGAAAACTTTAAAATCGATCTGTAACTTGTTATGGCAAAGCAATCACCATGATGTACTGAATATCATATGAATATATGTAAGCACAACAACAACAACAACAAAAAGCGACGAAAACTGACAATCCATGCTATTTTCTAAGTCCAAGGGCCATAACTTAGTAAAAAATCATCGGATCAAGACGAAATTTAATCTTGATCTGTAACTTGTCATGACAAAGCATGCACCAAATATTAATTGAATATCTGCAAGCACAGCACAAAAGTCCGGAAAACTGATAATTTATGCTATTTTCTAAGTCCAAGGGCCATGACTAAGTGAAAAATCAACGGAATGGGATCAAATTCAAACTTGAACTGTGACTTGTTATGGCAAAGCAATGTACCAAATACCAAATGAATATCTGCAAGCACAACAAAAAAAGTCTGGAAAACTGATAATTCATGCTATTTTTCTAAGAAAAAAGTATGGAAAACTGAACTGACGGACAGACAAACAAACGGCCGGACGGAGGGAGCGTAAAACTAAAGTCCCCTTCGATTTCGTCGGTAGGGGACTAAAAATTCCTTGACACATGATCCCACCTCTGGTATATCCAGGGGTCCGTGTTTGCCCAACTCTATTTTGTATTGCTTATAGGAGTTATGAGATTGATCACTTGTTCGTTATCTTCACCTTTCATTGAAGTACAACAGTCATACAAGCAAAGAGATTCCCCTGGGGATCCGGGTTAGAATAGGTCCTCAGTACCCCTTGCTTGTCGTAAGAGGTGACTAAATGGGGCGGTCTTTCGGATGAGACCGTAAAATTCGAGGTTCCTTGTCACAACAGGTGTGGCACGATAAAGATCCCTCCCTTCTCAAAGGCCATAAGCACCGAACATAGACCTAAAATTTGCAGCCCTTCACCGGCAATGGTGACGTCTGCATATGAGTGAAAAATTCTTGACAATATGAAATCAAGGAAGCAAGGATATAGGATAAATGGTAAGCCGAAATCAACATGAAAATTGGAAAGCAATGAAGAATGGAGATAATGAAGCCATAATTTACAATGGGAAGCGATTTAGGGACCTCATTCAATACCATGTATCGTGGCTTATTACTAGTCCCCTACTGGCGAAGCGCTCTGTATGTTCGTGCGTCTGACACCTCAGTGTTGAGAATGTCCTGTCGACATTGCAGTGTTGACAATACTCTGTCGACATCTGAGTGCTGACAATGTCCTGTCGACATTGCAGTGTTGACAATACTCTGTCGACATCTGAGTGTTGACAATACTCTGCCGACATCTGAGTGTTGACAATGTCCTCCAGACATCTGAGTGTTGACAATGTCCTGTCGACATCTGAGTGTTGATAATGTCCTGTCGAAATCTGAGTGCTGACAATATCCTGTCGACACCTGAAAGCTGACAATACTCTCTCGACATCTGAGTGCTGACAATGTCCTGTTGACATCTGAGTGCTGACAATACTCTGTCGACATCTGGGTGTTGACAATGTCCTGCCGACATCTGAGTGTTGATAATGTCCTGTCGACATCTGAGTGTTGACAATGTCCTCCCCACATAATGTCCTGCCGACATCTGAGTGTTGATAATGTCCTGTCGACATCTGAGTGCTGACAATATCCTGTCGACATTGCAGTGTTGACAATACTCTGCCGACATCTGAGTGTTGACAATGTCCTGTCGACATCTGAGTGTTGACAATGTCCTCCCCACATAATGTCCTGCCGACATCTGAGTATTGATAATGTCCTGTCGACATCTGAGTGCTGACAATATCCTGTCGACATTGCAGTGTTGACAATACTCTGCCAACATCTGAGTGTTGACAATACTCTGTCGAAATCTAAGTGTTGACAATGTCCTGTCGACATCTGAGTGTTGACAATGTCCTGTTGACATCTGAGTGCTGACAATGTCCTGTCGACATCTGAGTGCTGACAATGTCCTGTTGACATCTGAGTGTTGACAATACTCTGTCGACACCTGAATGCTGACAATACTCTGTCGACATCTGAGTGCTGACAATGTCCTGTCGACATCTGAGTGTTGATAATGTCCTGTCGAAATCTGAGTGCTGACAATATCCTGTCGACACCTGAAAGCTGACAATACTCTCTCGACATCTGAGTGCTGACAATGTCCTGTTGACATCTGAGTGCTGACAATACTCTGTCGACATCTGGGTGTTGACAATGTCCTGCCGACATCTGAGTGTTGATAATGTCCTGTCGACATCTGAGTGTTGACAATGTCCTCCCCACATAATGTCCTACCGACATCTGAGTGTTGATAATGTCCTGTCGACATCTGAGTGCTGACAATATCCTGTCGACATTGCAGTGTTGACAATACTCTGCCGACATCTGAGTGTTGACAATGTCCTGTCGACATATGAGTGTTGACAATGTCCTGTCGACATCTGAGTGTTGACAATGTCCTCCCCACATAATGTCCTGCCGACATCTGAGTATTGATAATGTCCTGTCGACATCTGAGTGCTGACAATATCCTGTCGACATTGCAGTGTTGACAATACTCTGCCAACATCTGAGTGTTGACAATACTCTGTCGACATCTAAGTGTTGACAATGTCCTGTCGACATCTGAGTGTTGACAATGTCCTGTTGACATCTGAGTGCTGACAATGTCCTGTCGACATCTGAGTGCTGACAATGTCCTGTTGACATCTGAGTGTTGACAATACTCTGTCGACACCTGAATGCTGACAATACTCTGTCGACATCTGAGTGCTGACAATGTCCTGTCGACATCTGAGTGCTGACAATGTCCTGTCGATATTGCAGTGTTGACAATACTCTGTCGACATCTGAGTGTTGACAATACTCTGTCGAAATCTGAGTGTTGACAATGTCCTGCCGACATCTGAGTGTTGACAATGTCCTGTCGACATCTGAGTGTTGATAATGTCCTGTCGACATCTGAGTGCTGACAATATCCTGTCGACATCTGAGTGCTGACATTGTCCTGTCGACATTGCAGTGTTGACAATACTGTGCCGACATTTGAGTGTTGAAAATGTCCTGCCGACATCTGAGTGTTGACAATGTCCTGTCGACATCTGAGTGCTGACAATGTCCTGTCGACATTGCAGTGCTGACAATGTCCTGTCGACATCTGAGTGCTGACAATGTCCTGTTGACATCTGAGTGCTGACAATACTCTGTCGACATCTGAGTGCTGACAATACTCTTTCGGCATCTGAGTGCTGACAATGTCCTGTCAACATCTGAGTGCTGACAATGTCCTGTCGACATTGCAGTGTTGACAATACTCTGCCGACATTTGAGTGTTGACAATGTCCTGTCGACATCTGAGTGTTGACAGTGTCCTGTCAACATTTGAGTGCTGACAATGTTCTGTCAACATCTGAGTGCTGACAATGTCCTGTTGACATCTGAGTGTTGACAATACTCTGTCGACACCTGAATGCTGACAATACTCTGTCGACATCTGAGTGCTGACAATGTCCTGTTGACATCTGAGTGCTGACAATACTCTGTCGAAATCTGGGTGTTGAGAATGTCCTGCCGACATCTGAGTGTTGACAATGTCCTGTCGACATCTGAGTGTTGACAATGTCCTACCCACATAATGTCCTGCTGACATCTGAGTGTTGATAATGTCCTGTCGATATCTGAGTGCTGACAATATCCTGTCGACATTGCAGTGTTGACAATACTCTGTCGACATCTGAGTGTTGACAATGTCCTGTCGACATCTGAGTGTTGACAATGTCCTGTCGACATCTGAGTGCTGACAATGTCCTGTCGACATCTGAGTGCTGACAATGTCCTGTTGACATCTGAGTGTTGACAATACTCTGTTGACACCTGAATGCTGACAATACTCTGTCGACATCTAAGTGCTGACAATGTCCTGTTGACATCTGAGTGTTGACAATACTCTGCCGACATCTGAGTGTTGACAATACTCTGTCGAAATCTGGGTGTTGACAATGTCCTGTCGACATCTGAGTGTTGACCATGTCCTGTCGACATCTGAGTGCTGACCATGTCCTGTCGACATCTGAGTGCTGACAATGTCCTGTTGACATCTGAGTGCTGACAATACTCTGTCGACATCTGAGTGCTGATAATACTCTTTCGGCATCTGAGTGCTGACAATGTCCTGTCGACATCTGAGTGCTGACAATGTCCTGTCGACATTGCAGTGTTGACAATACTCTGCCGACATCTGAGTGTTGACAATGTCCTGTCGACATCTGAGTGTTGACAATGTCCTGTCGACATCTGAGTGTTGACAGTGTCCTGTCAACATTTGAGTGCTGACAATGTTCTGTCGACATCTGAGTGCTGACAATGTCCTGTTGACATCTGAGTGTTGACAATACTCTGTCGACACCTGAATGCTGACAATACTCTGTCGACATCTGAGTGCTGACAATGTCCTGTTGACATCTGAGTGCTGACAATACTCTGTCGAAATCTGGGTGTTGACAATGTCCTGCCGACATCTGAGTGTTAACAATGTCCTGTCGACATCTGAGTGTTGAGAATGTCCTCCCCACATAATGTCCTGCCGACATCTGAGTGTTGATAATGTCCTGTCGATATCTGAGTGCTGACAATATCCTGTCGACATTGCAGTGTTGACAATACTCTGCCGACATCTGAGTGTTGACAATGTCCTGTCGACATCTGAGTGCTGACAATGTCCTGTTGACATCTGAGTGTTGACAATACTCTATTGACACCTGAATGCTGACAATACTCTATCGACATCTGAGTGCTGACAATGTACTGTCGACATCTGAGTGCTGACAATGTCCTGTTGACATCTGAGTGTTGACAATACTCTGCCGACATCTGAGTGTTGACAATACTCTGTCGAAATCTGGGTGTTGATAATGTCGTGTCGACATCTGAGTGTTGACAATGTCCTGTCGACATCTGAGTGTTGACAATGTCCTCCCCACATAATGTCCTGCTGACATCTGAGTGTTGATAATTTCCTGTCGACATCTGAGTGTTGACAATGTCCTCCCCACATAATGTCCTGCCGACATCTGAGTGTTGATAATGTCCTGTCGACATCTGAGTGCTGACAATGTCCTGTTGATATCTGAGTGTTGACAATACTCTGTCGACACCTGAATGCTGACAATACTCTGTCGACATCTGAGTGCTGACAATGTCCTGTTGACATTTGAGTGCGGACAATACTCTGTCGACACCTGAATGCTGACAATACTCTGTCGACATCTGAGTGCTGACAATGTCCTGTTGACATCTGAGTGCTGACAATACTCTGACGAAATCTTGGTGTTGACAATGTCCTGCCGACATCTGAGTGTTGACAACGTCCTGTCGACATCTGAGTGTTGACAATGTCCTCCCCACATAATGTCCTGCCGACATCTGAGTGTTGATAATGTACGTCCTGTCAACATCTGAGTGCTGACAATATCCTGTCGACATTGCAGTGTTGACAATAGTCTGCTGACATCTGAGTGTTGACAATACTCTGTCGAAATCTGAGTGTTGACAATGTCCTGTCGACATCTGAGTGTTGACAATACTCTGTCGAAATCTGAGTGTTGAAAATGTCCTGCCGACATCTGAGTGTTGACAATGTCCTGCCGACATCTGAGTGTTGATAATGTTCTGTCGACACCTGAATGCTGACAATACTCTGTCGACATCTGAGTGCTGACAATGTCCTGTCGACATCTGAGTGCTGACAATGTCCTGTTGACATTGCAGTGTTGACAATACTCTGCCGACATCTGAGTGTTGACAAGACTCTGTCGACATCTGAGTGCTGACAATGTCCTGTTGACATCTGAGTGTTGACAATACTCTGTCGACACCTGAATGCAGACAATACTCTGTCGACATCTGAGTGCTGACAATGTCCTGATGACATCTGAGTGCTGACAATACTCTTTCGAAATCTGGGTGTTGACAATGTCCTGCCGACATATGAGTGTTGACAATGTCCTCCCCACATAATGTCCTGCCGACATCTGAGTATTGATAATGTCCTGTCGACATCTGAGTGCTGACAATATCCTGTCGACATTGCAGTGTTGACAATACTCTGCTGACATCTGAGTGTTGACAATACTCTGTCGAAATCTGAGTGTTGACAATGTCCTGTCGACATCTGAGTGTTGACAATGTACTCCCCACATAATGTCCTGCCGACATCTGAGTATTGATAATATCCTGTTGACATCTGAGTGCTGACAATATCCTGTCGACATTGCAGTGTTGACAATACTCTGCTGACATCTGAGTGTTGACAATACTCTGTCGAAATCTGAGTGTTGACAATGTCCAGTCGACATCTGAGTGTTGACAATGTCCTGTCGACATCTGAGTGCTGACAATGTCCTGTCGACATCTGAGTGCTGACAATACCCTGTTGACATCTGAGTGTTGACAATACTCTGTCGACACCTGAATGATGACAATACTCTGTCGACATCTGAGTGCTGACAATGTCCTGTCGACATCTGAGTGCTGACAATGTCCTGTCGATATTGCAGTGTTGACAATACTCTGCCGACATCTGAGTGTTGACAATACTCTGTCGAAATCTGAGTGTTGACAATGTCCTGCTGACATCTGAGTGTTGACAATGTCCTGTCGACATCTGAGTGTTGACAATGTCCTGTCGACATCTGAGTGCTGACAATGTCCTGTCGACATCTGAGTGCTGACAATGTCCTGTTGACATCTGAATGCTGACAACACTCTGTCGAAATCTGGGTGTTGAGAATGTCCTGCCGACATCTGAGTGTTGACAATGTCCTGTCGACATCTGAGTGTTGACAATGTCCTACCCACATAATGTCCTGCCGACATCTGAGTGTTGATAATGTCCTGTCGATATCTGAGTGCTGACAATATCCTGTCGACATTGCAGTGTTGACAATACTCTGCCGACATCTGAGTGTTGACAATGTCCTGTCGACATCTGAGTGTTGACAATGTCCTGTCGACATCTGAGTGCTGACAATGTCCTGTCGACATCTGAGTGCTGACAATGTCCTGTTGACATCTGAGTGTTGACAATACTCTGTCGACACCTGAATGATGACAATACTCTGTCGACATCTGAGTGCTGACAATGTCCTGTCGACATCTGAGTGCTGACAATGTCCTGTTGACATCTGAGTGTTGACAATACTCTGCCGACATCTGAGTGTTGACAATACTCTGTCGAAATCTGGGTGTTGACAATGTCCTGTCGACATCTGAGTGTTGACAATGTCCTGTCGACATCTGAGTGGTGACCATGTCCTGTCGACATCTGAGTGCTGACAATGTCCTGTTGACATCTGAGTGCTGACAATACTCTGACGAAATCTTGGTGTTGACAATGTCCTGCCGACATCTGAGTGTTGACAATGTCCTGTCGACATCTGAGTGTTGACAATGTCCTCCCCACATAATGTCCTGCCGACATCTGAGTGTTGATAATGTCCTGTCAACATCTGAGTGCTGACAATATCCTGTCGACATTGCAGTGTTGACAATACTCTGCCGACATCTGAGTGTTGACAATACTCTGTCGAAATCTGAGGGTTGACAATGTCCTGTCGACATCTGAGTGTTGACAATACTCTGTCGAAATCTGAGTGTTGACAATGTCCTGCCGACATCTGAGTGTTGACAATGTCCTGCCGACATCTGAGTGTTGACAATGTCCTGCCGACATCTGAGAGTTGATAATGTGTTGTCGACATCTGAGTGCTGACAATATCCTGTCGACATTGCAGTGTTGAAAATACTCTGCTGACATCTGAGTGTTGACAATACTCTGTCGAAATCTGAGTGTTGACAATGTCTTGTCGACATCTGAGTGTTGACAATGTCCTCCCCACATAATGTCCTGCCGACATCTGAGTATTGATAATGTCCTGTCGACATCTGAGTGTTGACAATACTCTGTCGAAATCTGAGTGTTGACAATGTCCTGTCGACATCTGAGTGTTGACAATGTCCTGTCGACATCTGAGTGCTGACAATGTCCTGTCGACATCTGAGTGCTGACAATACCCTGTTAACATCTGAGTGTTGACAATACTCTGTCGACACCTGAATGATGACAATACTCTGTCGACATCTGAGTGCTGACAATGTCCTGTCGACATCTGAGTGCTGACAATACTCTGTCGACATCTGAGTGCTGACAATACTCTTTCGACATCTGAGTGCTGACAATGTCCTGTCGACATCTGAGTGCTGACAATGTCCTGTCGACATTGCAGTGTTGACAATACTCTGGCGACATCTGAGTGTTGACAATGTCCTGTCGACATCTGAGTGTTGACAATGTACTGTCGACATCTGAGTGTTGACAATGTCCTGTCAACATCTGAGTGCAGACATTGTCCTGTCGACATCTGAGTGCTGACAATACCTGTTGACATTGCAGTGTTGACAATTGTATGTCGACACCGGAGTGTTGACAATACTCTGTCGACATCTGAGTGTTGACAATACTCTGCCGACATCTGAGTGTTGACAATGTCCTGTCGACATCTGAGTGCTGACAATGTCTTGTCGACATCTGAGTGTTGACAATACTCTGTCGACATCTGAGTGTTGACAATGTCCTGCCGATATCTCAGTGTTGACAATATCGTGTCGACATCTGAGTGCTGACAATGTCCTGTCAACATTGCAGTGTTGACAATACTCTGTCGACATCTCAGTGTTGACAATATCGTGTCGATATTGTTTCCATGTCAAAACGTTGTCGTTATCGAACTAACACTGTTTACCATCTGCTCTTTCGACATTGGTGACCTCAACCTTAACCATAATCTCAACTTAAACCATATCTTGAATCTCAAATTTTGCTTCTCAAACTATGTCCTTCATTCCGCCCCTAACCTAAAAAATAGCCCCAACATTGGCCCTTACTCTAAACCTTTTACCTTTACTTCCAACATTCCACATCAAACGAAACTGATAATCCTGACGATATCGATGCTCTAAGCTAACTATTACCCTAATACTAACATCGATGCCGATAAAGTCTCGTCCCATTTTTTTTAAAAACGGCAAATAATCATTAGTTGGTCCAGCATAGATATGTATCCTAATTTGATTACAATAACCCTAACACCCCACCCACCCCCACCCCAATATACTGACCATCATAAAATTTGCCGGTTGATTGTAATGGTGGTTATAAGTTGTTGGTATTTCTCAAATAATGTCAATTCATAGAAGGAATTAGTTTTATGCAGCCTCAGTCCCAGACTGGTGTACTGCAGGGTGGGAATCAAACCTCGAAGCCAAGTAGTAATTCAAAACTTTATTAAGGTATTCAATGTATAATGACCATATTTCATATCTAATAAATGGATGGTGGAATATTTGTAATCATGGTATCATTTTGAAGGGTTCATCAAATAAACATAATCCACCATAGGAATTTTCAAAATTTTGTTTACTGCTTGATTTATTTCACCTAGAATTTAACATTGAAGTATATAGGAAAACCATGTTTTATTACAATATTTTAAAAACAAATTATATTTTCATAATAATCTCTTGGTAGAAAGTTACATACACTTTCTTTTTAAGAAAATATGAAATAAAATTAATCATTGACCACACACATTTTTAGAAAATTAGATTTTTCTTATTTTTACAAAGGGCAGACAACTCTTCCAAAAAGTCTTAAGTGCACAAAGGTCAGCTTCTAATCATTTACCAGTCATGTGAATTTCATCTGCTTCACTTTCATCATTATTTAACAATAAACTTTTATGTTGATCTAAATCCTTCAAAATTGTTCATTATCCTTTCATTATACATGGAATACCTTAAGGTTATAGCTTCAAAAGAGGTAAAAGACTGAAATCAAATATAAACCACAAATACATTCCTACACAAAAATTCCTGATTTAGAAAAACACTTATTACTCATACATTTAGTAATTTCACCCAACTGCCTTTGGTAACAATATGATATGACAGATATAAACAGTATAAAAACAGTATAAAAGTTTTATAGAACACGTGCTTGGTATTGCTAAATTATATAAAAAGAATACCATAAATGCATTTAGATCAGTATTCTAATGAAAAATTTAACAATGAATGTCTGATATATTTTCAAAGTAAACAATCGTTTAACACCAAACCCGAATTTTCTCGCCGATGTTTCAAGAATCATCGAACATTGGTATTGCTAAATTATAAAATATATATACATATATAAATGCATTTAGATCAGTATTCTAATGAAAACTTACATCGGTGTGGCACCTCAAGGGATTGAAAAAGAACAAAATTTCAGTAAAAGTAGCGCAGAAGGAATATTCGTACCCTCAAGGTCACCCCATTTTAGTATGACCCCGGGTCACCCTATTTTCTACACATTTTACTACGCTATAAAAATAGTCCAACATAAAAGTGAAAGTGTAACGTATTTACATTGCATCCCCAAGATACGAGAATGTGATATGAACCTAGCTTATAATAAATGTAATGCAGTGAAATTTAACTAATTTATTTATAGATAATTATAAGGTAATGTTGTACCTAGAAGGTGACCTCTGATCACCTATTGATTTCAGACATGAAAATTATGTTACGGTGGATTATATTTTTTGAGTGTCGAGGTGAAATGCTTAGCTAATCTGAGCCAAAGAATGAAATGAGCTTTTTCAATGATTTGCCTATCCGTTTGTAAATTTTCTAATCTACTGGGCATATTTTCACCAAACTTAAGTAAGTGTTGTTCAAATTTATCTTCAGATGGTACATTGGTAATTTGTCTAAATTATATTATGGTTTGACTTTGTAATTGTTTATTAGAATTGTTGTAAATACAAAATATGACGAATATAAGGCGTGTCTGTAAGATGTAAAACTTAATATACGGTACCAATTTTGATGCACCAGATGCGCATTTCGACAAATAATGTATCTTCAGTGATGCTCAACCGAAATGTTTGAAATCCGAAATAACAATGAAGTTTTAGAGCTATTATAGGGAAAAACAGTGTGCCAAAAAATGTTATGTTATGTTATGTCTGTAAGATGTTTATAAAAGATAACGGGAAGTATGGATTTCGGACATAGAAGGATATTGGTCATGTGGTCATTCTACCTGTTACTTGTCTATGTATTAGAAGTAGAATTATAAAAAAGGGTGACCTAAGGTCATCCATACACTGAGATGTCGGTTACCTCAGGACACCTTTCTATCAATTTTTTCAATGGTGACCAGAGGTAACCCTTGTATGACATTTATATCAATGGGTGACCAGACGAAACCCTTATATGACCATTACATCAATGGGTGACCAGAGGTAACCTTATATGACATTTACATCATTTGGTGATCAGAGGTAACCCTTATAAGGCATTACATTAATGGGTGACCAGAGGGAACCCTTTTATGACCATTACATCAATGGATGACCAGACGTAACCCTTATATGACATTTACATCAAAGGGTGGCCAGAGGTAACCTTACATGATATTTACATCATTGGATGACAAGAGGTAGCCCTTATTTGGCTTTACATCAATGGGTGACCAGAGGTACATGTAACCCTTGTATGACTATTACATCAATGCGTGACAAGCGGTAACTCTAATATGACATTTACACCAACGGGTGACCAGAGGAATCCCTTATATGACAGTTATATAAATGGATGACCAGAGGTAACCTTATATGACATTTACATCATTGGGTGACCAATGTTACCCATATGTGATTATTTTATATATGATGACTCGTATATGACCATTACATCAATGGGTGACCATTACATCAATAGGCGACCAGAGGGAACATTTATTTGACCATTATATCAATGGGTGACCAGAGGTAATCCTTATATTACCATTATATCAATGGATGATCAAAATAACCCTTATATGATCATTATATTATAATGGTGACCACGAGTACCTTTGTAGAACCATTAATCAACAGGTTGGGAACAATTCCCTTACATTGATATGGTCCCACTAAAGCATATTTCTTTGGTTTCATATAATGAAGAAGTTTATTCATCTGTAAGCATTGAAATAAAATAATCACTCCGTCAGGAAAAGAAATATAGATTGATAATGATAATAACTAGAGCCAAGCTCGTTGCAAAGCAACGAGAGGTCTTCCGTCGGAGCTGTGTGACATAAAAACCTTAAACTTGACCATATGTCCTTGGGTCAGGTCCTAATGCAGCCTAGTTAACATGAAAATACAGGAACTGTACATGAGTGTGTGTGGGATCTAACTTTCGCCTTCTTCCCCTCTTGATATGTTATACGTAACATCACCCCGGGAAAAATTATTTGAAATACTTATCCAGTGATTTTACAAAAGACGAATACAAGTTAAGTTTTAGAAAGAAAATAATCAACTGTACTGTGACAGGAAGATAAGTACTGTAACGATATAAGTAGTTTGGCTACGCTGGCGATTCTGACTTCTCGGATGTACTTATGAAATAGTTTGAGAATTTAATATATATCATTGAAATGAAGCTATAAAGGTGTACTATAAATTTTTATCGTTAGGTGTTTAATAAATTTATACTACTCAAGTACATGCGTATATGATCTCATTCCACGAATCAGTCTTTTGAGGCGCGCGTGTATGTGGGATTAAATTCTTTCAGCATTTAACTTTTCAGTCCCAATAATGAACAAAAAATTACTATTTAAATTTATGAAATTTATGGCTCAGGACATACAATAAAGGTTTATAGCTGTTACCAATATTTTATCATACAACAAAATTATGATAGCATAATATTCAGACTGAAGAGAAAAATTCATCGAGTTTGAATTATTTATACAAACAAATCAAATAAATTGCTCTCAAATCTTGAATATTTTATTAAACTTTCATATCTATCTGCGTAAATACATGTAGGTATATTATGTACACAGTGCACACAGACGTCGCGTATGAATTTCACGCCAGGGGCACGTGCCGAAGTAAGTTATACACATATTTCCCCCCCTTCACCCACCTAATGATACGGTTACCTGTTTGCGGGTCAAGCTGTTTACTCATATATAACACAATACTCGAGCAAAATATTATGTTTATGAGATCAATAAGATGTTAAAGAATAACTTTTCCAGCGAAAGCCATATCGAAATATTTACCGTTTTTGAGTTATAAAGCGAAAACTTTGAAGATCCCCAGATCCCTAATTGAAGGGGCCAGCCCCTTTTTAGGGATATCAAAAGAAAGCTCTTAACATTTTGCACAACTTTTGTTCTACACTTCTTGACAAAATATTTCTAGTTTAAAAGATACAAAGGAAAATATGTGTAATTTTTTGCTCCTTTAGACGTCCTAATTTTTTAACCCTGTCAACCACCATTTCGAACGCTGTAATCAAAAAACAAAAAACGATGTGTACAACTACAATGCTTCTACTTTTCATTTTCAATGCATTTTTGCTCAAGCTTATACAGTCTCGGAGCCTTTGTCTGGAAACCAAAGCCCCTAAAATTTCATTCAAAGGAGAATAACTCGTGAACAGAAGGGAATTTCTGAAATGTAGTACATGATTTTAAAATTGTTCTCTAAAGTTTATAAACCCTGAAAATTTGAGCAAAATCCATCCAGAAATGAGCAAGATATGAAGCTTCAAAGTTAGCGTCTAGGAAAAAGAAGAAGAAAAAAAGAATAATAAGAATAATCTTAACCAGCACAATCAGTAGAAGGTCTTCCGTTGTTACGGAAGACCTTAATTATTAAACATAAGAAAAACACAGAAAAGTGGAAAGATCTATTAAAATAATTAATAACAGAAAGTAAATTGGAGCATGTCTACCTGCCGAAATATTTGTGCTTCGACAACAACGAAGTCATGTAGAAAGTAGGCATATTCACCCTTTTCTAACAAATAAGAGTTTTTCTTGTACATGTATGTATTACGCGCATTTATTTCGAGATATAAGAATTACTTTCGCGTGATCCTGGGTCCTACTTTAGGGTACGAATTATCCTTCTGCAAACGTAGCAGCCCCGCTGCATTGACGAAGTCCCGGACATAAAGAGCTAATCCTATATGAACTGAATTGACTTTTCCGGAAAACGCGGCAGCACACTCCCCGCCTGACTTGTTAAAGTCATTTTTCCCATTTGTTGGTTTGTAAAGGAGCACCATATCTGAAACTGGTCGAAAATACTCTATGGGACGTCCACACCGTATGAGCCTCATTTTACCTTTCGTCCTTTTCCGTCCTCACTCGAAATAGCCTACTCCACTACCCCAGTTGGCCAATCACATCTCTTAATATCAATTTCTCTTAACAAGACAACATCTCCTTCTTTAAGGATATCTTTCTTAGCTTTTCATTTCCTTCTTGTTTGAAGACTGCAGAAATTCATCCTTCCAACGTTTCCAAAACTTCTCCGCTAATACCTGGATATGCTTCCGATTCGCTTTGTACATTTCTCGTGTGTCTAAGTCTTGAAGACGTAGTATTTCATTTCCCCCTTTCTGTGTCAGCAATACATTTGGAGATAGAATCAATGCACTTTCTGGGTCTGCTGAAATAGGAACAATTGGTCGAGATTTCATGATCATACAAACTTTGCAGAATGTTTAAGTAAAAGAGCATCTAAAATCCTCCTCGCCACACCTATCATGCGCTCCCAAATCCCTCCAAAATGGAAGGACTGAGGTGGTCAGTGCTCAGCATGTGCTCAGCAGGAACTTCTGAACAGTAGGATCTTTGACGTTAACAGCATCTGTTTTTGCATTGTCTGTCGAGCCAACAATACTGGTTCCCCTATCTGACCTGTACTTTATAACCTTTCCACGAATGGAGATAAACCTACGCAATGCATTAATGAAGGACAAAGTTGACATCTGTTCAACGACTTTGATATGCACTACGCGAACTGTTAGACAAGTGAACATAATAGCCCATCTTTTACTATTTGTACACCCACCACGTGTCCTTTGACGTACAACAATCCCATGTCCAAACGTATCAACTCCTACATAAGTAAAGGGTGGTACAGGTTGGAGGCGACACGCAGGAAAGTCCGCCATGATTTGTGTCTGCAACTTCTTACAGGTGACACACTGATGTAATACAGAGAATATCAATCCGTTGGTTCCAATTATTAAGAATCCTTCTGCTCGCAATGCTCCTGCTGTAATGTGACGCCCTTGTTGATGGACTCTCATGATCATGTCTAGTAAGCAAAATTGCAACATGTGACCGCTTTGGTACATATTGATTAGATTTCTCATGTTTCTACTGAGATTTGCTCTTTTCAGTCTTCTACTCTTAATATTCCTTTCTCATCAAGATAAAGATGAAGGAGAAATATTGAACTGTCGTTGTGGGGTACTGTTTGTGACTACAAAATGATTTTAATCGCTGATTTTATTTATGTGTCCATTGTGTGATTGTTTTGCAGGCAATGTTGGGTCATGATGTAAGAAAATCTGTAATTGTTATAACCTTCTATCTATTTAGATCAGGATCAAGATATCTTTAGCATATCATCAATTCTTCATCATTAATTTTAATCAATATTTAGGACGACCAAAACACAACTAGATATGCAGAAATTATACATGTGCAACCAACGCATGTACATTACATTGGTGGATCTAGAGCGAGTACGTGGGTTGTAATACACACACTTTTGATTATATATATACATCAAAGTATGGTATTTATATTTTTCCGGGAACATCAATACTGCATTGATTGTAGGATACAAATCTAAATTAAAATAGTTAGGGAGGGGAGGGTTAAAAATTCCGTAAGTTTATGCCATCCGACATCTATTTTCATTGCCAAATCTGTGACAACTGGAGAGGAACTTCTTTCAGTCCCAAGTAAAGTTTTCTGTAGAATACTTCTGAACAGAACAGATATAATGTTTGATATGAAATTGAGAGGGGAACAAGCTGGAATCAAGAGAGGAAGGGTGTATAGACCATATTTTTGCCATTCGTAACATAGAACAGTGTATTGAATGACAAATGCCACTATACATCAGCTTCATAGACTTGAAGAAAGTATTTGACAGTGTGCACAGGGAAATATTGTGAAAATTAGCAAGATCATATGGAATACATGTGAAGATATGTAATCTTATCAGAGCAATCTACTCTTTGAATGCAGTGTCATTTTGGAAAAGACAATATGGTATTCATTCAATGTCCAATCGGGATGTATTCTATCACCTATTCTCTTTTTAATGGTCATTGATTGGATTCAAATACAAACAACACTTGACAAAAAGAGGAATTCAATGGACCATGTTCAACCACCTAGAAGACCTGGACTTTGCAGACGACCTTGCAGAAGACTCAGGAAACATCACCCATTTACAGAGAAGACAGATAAACTAAATATTCTTTCCAAACAAACTGGGGTTAACATCAGTACCAAGAAGACCAAGATGATGACAATCAATACACCAGCAGAACTTGTCATCTTAAATCTAGAGGAAGTAGATGATTTTACCTACCTGGGAAGTATTCTCAATAAAGATAACGGAACTAGGAAAGACAAAAGCAAGGCTCAGTAAAGCACGCTAAGCATTTGCTCAACTCAAGTCCATCTGGGAGTCAAACAATTACAGTCTGAGGACCAATCTCCAACTTTACAACAGTAACGTCAAATCAGTCCTCCTGTGTGGGTCCGAATGCTGGCCAGCGTCTTATTGACAGTGATATGAGAAAAGTAGAGGATTTCACAACTGCCTTAGAAAAATAAACCACATATTCTGGTCAAAGAAAATCAGTAACAAAGACCTGCACCAGAAATGCAAAAGTAAGAGCATTAATTGCATTAGAAATCAAGCAAAGAAAGAATGGGATGGCTCGGACATGTACAGTAATTAGAATGCCTTAGTACAGAACACATAAGATATCCCTCTATTGAACACCACCTGGAAAGAGAAAGAGATAGACCACGCACCACCTGGCGAAGAACTGGGACAAGCGCAATTTGTGGCAAAAGACAGAGGTAGATGGCGGCTTCTTGCTGAAGCCTTATGTCCCATCCGGGACGAAGATAATAAGTAAAGTTGTGCCAAACTCTATCGAAGGCTTTAGATATATCACAGGGTATCTTACATTTTACCTAAACAATAATATCATATATTGTAATGTGTTGGTTTGTTGTTGAGTCATCTGCTTGGAATCCAGACTGATATTGTAGGTAATGTTATTGTCTAAGACATAGTTGTAAAGATGATTGAATATGATTTACCCCGGTAATTTACATATAGCTGATGTGACTGATATTGACCTATACTTATTAGCATCTTGTCCGCTACATTTATTTTTATGCACCCGTTTTTAGACGGCGATGTTTGTACGTCCGTCTGTCCGTTCGGGGTTTTCTGTTTCTATTTCCATTTCTTTGTTACATATCAAGCTTTGTGGTTCACTCTAGATCATGTTGCATGTTTTTATCCGTTTCGACTTCTCTTGCGAGAGTTTTGCCCCTTTATTTAAAAAATTATATTATATGGAGGGTACATACTTTGTCCGGCTCACACCTACAACGATTTTCAAGTTTATGTGAATATTTGTGTGTAAAAAAGATAATAATTTTCTTCCATTTTTGAGAAAATTACACGTTGTTGAACCTAGTCAGTTTTGAGGAAATATTACATAGAGTGTTTGTTTGAGTAATGAAGATGTGTATGTTGCAAGGATTTTGATTTTATTCAATTTGTGAATTAACTCCTCTCACAGTTTTAAAGCGAGGACCTTTTTAAACAACTTGATATGTAAGTATTGCAAGGATTTCAATTCTAAATCAATTTTCAAATTTTCTTCGATGTATGAAATATTTACTCGTTGGACTTGGTTAATTTTGGGGAAATATTTTCCACACAGAATTTGGTTTTACATGATTTGTCCGTGTAACAATTAATTACCTTATTCTACAGAGTGTTTTTATGGGTTTTGAAGATGTGCATGTGTCAAGGATTTTGATATTTTTCAAGTTTTGAAAACATTACACGTTGTTGAACTTAGTCATATTATAAAAAGAGTGGATGGTTTGTCATTTTAACCCCTCGCACAGTTTTAAAGCTAGGGTCTTCTTTATAAACAACTTGATTTTATAGACAGCCAGTCAATTTGTATCCCGGTTCATTTCCATACTTGGTTTAAACTATATTTATTAAATGAAGCAGTGCATGAAACATACAAACAGATGCAAAATGAACAGGATTCGGAAACAAGTGCTAGCACTTATATAAATCCGTCTCTTATTTTACATTAATAAATACGAATCGTATTATGGTTATGGCATAAACATATATATGCGATTCGTCATTTACATGTACATACAAAATAATGATAAAACAATGGTGATGATAATGTGTGATGGGGTTGTGTGAATATTTCAACATCATTTAGAACATATACAAAAGGCAATTATTAGAACGCAAGCGTAAGTATTGCTGATATATCAGGTTTTATAGGGTACAGCAAATCTTTTACTTTGTGTAATAAATTTATGTACTGATTGAAATATAGTCATGTTTTCAGATACTTATAAGTGTGAATTTCCATACTTACACAATAACGTCTAAATGTGAACTAATAACTCCACAAATATTTTAAATAATAAATCATCCCATTTCGGTTAAATAATAATCATTAAAATTGGTAAACTCACGACTACGTGGCTTTCATTAGTCTGGCTCGGTCCCCATCCCTGCCACACGAGCGTAAGGGACAAAACTCGGCTTTTGGAGCATTTTCAATAATCATGAGCTTATTTTACCTATAGATAAAATGTATTGTTTTTTATTTCTATTAATCATTCGTATTTATTATAAACGAAGACCGAATACATAACTTGTAAGGAATATTATGAATAGATAAATGTACCAAAAGGGTTCGAATTGACTGGCTACCTAACATGGCTACATCAACGAACGAAATCATTTGAAGCTGTGAGTTTTCGGATGTTATTTTGAGGATGTTTTAAATATTAAAATGAGACCGCATTACAAGAATACAACGATGTGAGGCCTCAACCGTGTGCATTTTTTTTTCTGCGCAGTGAATCGAAGGTTTTTATAAAGGGTGGATCAGTAGCTCTCTGTACCGTCTGAAAATTTTCTCAGAGAGCTACAGCGCTGCTGCAGCTAGGTGACACCCACATGTTGCATATCAACTTTTTTTCATTCAGCAGTCAGCTACACTTGACATGTATCCTAAAATTATTTTACGTATGTAATATCACTTCAAATATTTCCAATTTTTAAGAAAGTTGAACGAGCCTATAGCACCGTGGCCAAACTTCATTTGGATCAAACCATTCCTACGCAGGATACAATCGTGTTTTTAACGCAAGAGTACAATAAACTCTTACGGTAATTTACTGTGGAAAGTGTAGATGTCCGTGAGGAGGGGATAGAAAATGGCCCATAGTTTCATGCACAATTGATTATTTACCATTTTTATTTTATAGGAGAGGAAATTTTATCACATTACAGCGCAATGAGATTTTCCATTTGAGTTCTAAATTATCATTTATTGACTGCAACACGCCAATGATTTTTTAAGAATATAAGTTGAAGGTTTTTGTTTTATATTTTATTTTATTGAAGACATTCAGAAAAGTTTGTGGCAATAGTGCTCAATCTGTCCAAAAGTAAATCGGATTTTCTAATACATGTACATACTGTATTTTCAACATAATTATGATCAATTAAGACCCAGTCTGGAGTCTGAACTCTGAACCCAAGGGTCATACTTTTCACATTGCTCATTATAATCGTGCGAAACGTTTTACCTACTTGATTTATATGAGTAAAGGATATTTTAAAATGCATTGCATTTTTAACACCTGATCAACGAATTCCCACCTTGAAACCTGGAGCCCAGCCTGTAAGTTTGTAAAGGACTCTTGTGTTATTAACATGCTAGAAAAACTTGCTATCGAGCTTACTTCGAAAATAAAATATGAAAAATGCACAATCCTAGCAGTTTATAAACGACAGAAATACATGTACTAAATGACAATCGCTTCATGTCTTCTGGTAAATTCTTACCAACAAACAGTGAATGCGCAGGTTTAAGATTTTCCATTTCACACCGGGATCAACCCGTAAAGCACGTACAAATTAATGGGATGAAGATCATCTTCGTTTCAATTTATAGTACAAGACTTACTGTAAGATATGCAAGTATCTGGTCATACCCCCAGGAGACCCCAAATGTTCAAGCTATGACAACATCAGCAAAGAGATTATTGCTTTCAGCGGGAAGGAAGACATTATTTTCAACTTCTACCCTTGCAACATCAATATCGTTGAAATGCATCATGCTTCAACACAGCACATTTCCTAATACAGTAGAGCTACGAGTCTGGCGACGTCGTCAATGCTTCTGCAGTGCATATAGGTAGCACTGTGCTAGATGCCAAACGCATCGGAGTCAAAGTCACCTCTCCTAATGAGTGGTTGCTTCAGCGTGATGATGTCATGAAAGAAGTCTTGGATGCTAAGTTTGAGGAAGTGATTGAATTTAAAGACAATGTTCTACATGTCAAGTGTTGTTTGTATTTGAATCCAATCAATGACCATTAAAAAGAGAATAGGTGATAGAATACATCCCGATTGGACATTGAATGAATACCATATTGTCTTTTCCAAAATGACACTGCATTCAAAGAGTAGATTGCTCTGATAAGATTACATATCTTCACATGTATTCCATATGATCTTGCTAATTTTCACAATATTTCCCTGTGCACACTGTCAAATACTTTCTTCAAGTCTATGAAGCTGATGTATAGTGGCATTTGTCATTCAATACACTGTTCTATGTTACGAATGGCAAAAATATGGTCTATACACCCTTCCTCTCTTGATTCCAGCTTGTTCCCCTCTCAATTTCATATCAAACATTATATCTATTCTGTTCAGAAGTATTCTACAGAAAACTTTACTTGGGACTGAAAGAAGTTCCTCTCCAGTTGTCACAGATTTGGCAATGAAAATAGATGTCGGATGGCATAAACTTACGGAATTTTTAACCCTCCCCTCCCTAACTATTTTAATTTAGATTTGTATCCTACAATCAATGCAGTATTGATGTTCCCGGAAAAATATAAATACCATACTTTGATGTATATATATAATCAAAAGTGTGTGTATTGCAACCCACGTACTCGCTCTAGATCCACCAATGTAATGTACATGCGTTGGTTGCACATGTATAATTTCTGCATATCTAGTTGTGTTTTGGTCGTCCAAAATATTGATTAAAATTAATGATTCTTACGAATTATATAGCCTTATCAGGTGACGCAATGAATCCAGCGTTATATTTTAATTATCATTAAAAACGTGTTAATTGCAAATTTCTCTTCCTGACGTTAATGGTATACATTGATGTAATTGAATTTTAGGTGAGATTTTCTGTTTTCTAAAAATATGAAGAAAACAAACGACAGAGACCAATTAACACAAAATTTTCTAACTGTGTTGAAGTGTTTGATCAATTGGTTGTGGATCTGACCGAATGCTATATATCATTCGAACCATTATTCATTGCGTCACCTGATAAGGCTATATAATTCTTAAGAATTCTCGGTATAAAGAAAACTATGGGCCACTTTCTAACCCCTCCTCACGGACATCTACACTCTCCATAGTAAATGGCTGTAAGGGTTGGTTGTACCCTGTATGAGCATACACGATTGTATCCTTTGTAGGAGTGGTTGTATCCAAATGACGTTTAGCCACGGTGTCTAGTGCGAAACTATCCCTGGTACTTTTAGTCGCGGTGATCTTTGCAATGTAACTTTGACCGTTTAAAGAATATGTCATTTAAAACCAGTGGACTTTGAACTGTATAGTATTTGAATAAAAATAACTCTTGCATGCAATAAAGATATCTTTGGAATGATAATTTTCACGATGCATCTAATATAAAATAGCGTGCGTGTGTTTATATCAAGTTTTTGTGTCATCGATTGATATCAAACTGTCGGATATCTCCGAGTTAAATAATGTGAAATCATAATCAGTGATGTCAAGATGGCTGACCATTTTCTTCACTGTGACGGCCATACTGTGTATCATTAATCGTTAATCCTCATTGTTCTGATTGCACGCAGTTAAATATTCGTACATTTAAATGTACCATTATATATATTGCACGCGAACAACTAACCCAACGCAGCGACTCGGGTACTTCATGGACGATCAGGAAATACCGTATTTTTGTTAAAATACGAATTCTGATGGTGATCTAAAGGCAAGTACTGTTAAATCTGGAAACCATGTACAATTAGTAAGTACCTTGTATCCTAATATGAAGTGAATTGTTTTGGTTTTCAGATAGTCGTGGATAACACTTTTAACAGCATGAGTCATTTGTTTGTTAAACCCATTCATTCATGTCAATATGCACTTTAAATCAGCTGATTTGTAACGCTCTGGGAACAAGGAAAACTACTGCATAAAAAACCCTTGGAAACTGTCCAACTGAGTTTATTTATAGATGTGTGAACGCGGTTTCATAAAGAAATATATTGTAATTACATGGTAATTAAAATACAGCAGTATACAGTAAAGCGCATGTCATTTCGACCGAGGCACGTGAACATTTGTGACACAGCAGCTGAGATGTAGCAGGCCTTCTACACGTGATCGCATTTGGATTCGTCTATTGATTGTAGGTTAAGGGAGATCATGCGCACATAAACACATAACCATTTTGTGGAATAATCCGGTGAGTTGGGTATCTGTGTCCGCCACCACCTTAATTAATTAGGTAGGTTCTGAATTAATTTGGTAGGTTCATGGTTTGCTTTTGTTTTAAAATACTTGTTATTCTATTAAACATCCTTCTTGTTTTACACACTTCAGGAAATATATCGATCCGCCATGAAAATGAGATTGGTATGGAAGAAGAAAAATGGATATCAGTTAAGCGGATCATACTTTTTGAGTGGCGGGAAATAAACTGAATACTGCATGTTGTTCTTTCACGCAATAGATATCCATGGGTCTTACATGTACATCATTTCTCCCCAAAATTGATAACAATGTCAGAGTGTGTAATGTTCTTTCATCTTATTATGCAGGCAATTTGGCTTGGGGTAATTTATGGAGTGGAGCGGAGTGGAGTCGTGTAGTCATGGAGAGGAGTCTCTGTGCATTATTATCAACATTACATGTATCTCCCAACCGCCACTCTTTAGTTTAGAGTAATGTAACTCTCAACACCCCCATCCGGTACAAATGGGTGTGCTGGAATTTGGTTCAATCTGTTTGTTCTACTTTAGTTGCGCACACATCTGTCAAAGCCCCTTCATCCCCTTAGGTGTGAGGAAAATTTTCCTGTCTCAAGCGCTAACAATGAGGTCAGATTTATGACCTGCAATGACCAGATAATCCCTTCATCATTTTAACACTGTGCACTGCATGGCTTTGGCAATGGCATTTCCTATTCATGTGTTTTTATTAAATAACTGAGTATTTTTTTATGAATTGTCGATTGATATAACATATCAATATTATTGATGAATTGACAGAATTTTATTGGGTAGCACATGAGACAGATTAAAATGGAAGGGGTTTAGCCTCTCTCCACAGCAATGTAAGAGGGGCTAAGACATTACATGATTTTTTTAAATTATCTTATTTGTTTGGCTATAGTTATGTTGCATAATTAGCAGGGCCATAATTCAAGTGCAATTATTTTATGCTAATAGTCAAATTACGCTAACGCTATATTAATTTCTGGTTAAGAGTTGCAAAATCATGGTCAATTAATTCCTTCAGTAATGCATGTGAATTCTTTTATTTTATTTGTAAGCAATTCTATCAAAGTCCTGTGTTGTGGTTTGTAAATGTGATAAACATGAATTTTATTCATGGACTCCACTCCATGACTCCACAACTCCACTCCACTCCATAAATTACCCCAAGCCATCATTTCCATGAGGGAAATTAAGTTACGCTGAATACTTCATTCAGCCTCACCAAACGTATCGTTTATTTCTAGTTTTATATAGTGTTATGTGCTAAAAATAACGCTCGGTACAATTTGAGCCTATGGAAAGTTAGGTTTTAAAACTTTGAAATTATTTTAGAAGATTTTTTCAAAGAAAATCATTGACAACGAGAAATTACAGTACGCTGTGTCATTGATTGGGAAAATGAGGTTCTAACGCGACTCACTTGATGCTAAAAAATACACACATTTCATATTTCTTCAGTACATCGTCATTATATCGAAATGATGTTAGTAAATCATATATATGTATGATAGCAGTTTCAACAGACGAAATATAAGATTTTTTTAAATGTTGGTAGTTATTTTGTTGTAAGTTATTTTGTTTGTAGTTATTTTATTGGTAGTTATTTTGTTTATATTTATTCTTGTAATTTTGTTGGTAGTTATTTTGTTAAGCATACAAGGCCTTTCACCTTCCACTTTCTATAAAAAAAAAACCCTTTTTTTTTTTCGGTGACAGATGTTGCAATATGAAGATAAAAAAGATTACAAGGCCATTTTGTTTGTTTTAAACTCTTCCAAATAATGATGAAAATGTAATAAACTTCATGATCAGGAATGCATGGAAATCTTTCAAAAAGAAAATTATTATTTTTATGCTTCTGAATACAGCATACAGCTCGAAAGATTACTTACTATTACGCAAAAGTTCACATTTACATCAGTGCGATGATAGTGCGTCACTTCTATATGTTATTCTCGTGAATATTTGACATTATTGAGGAACAAATGTTGATAATTTCATCTTTGTTCAATGTTAAAATAAACCACCATGAGATGAATGGGGTCGTTCACGCTAATACAAGCGATTGGTATACAGATTTTTCTTCATTTATTGTAGTGATTAAATGATTGAGGCAGAGGATGGACACGACATGAGATATATCGAGACATGCTTATGGACTAGGGCACATTTTACAGAAAATGATAATTCAAATTACAAAATCTCAGTGATCAATATATCTTCAAACACTCAAGTAAGCATCACTACATGTACATGTATATTCATGTAATTATTTATTTCTATGGAGCGTGGTAGGTTATCCATTTGTAAGACCCCAGATTTCCCACTGTTCAAGCAAAATTAATATGCTTGAAAGGAGACTCGCTTAATGACAATGTCCGATTATGATACTAAGATTAAACAATTTTGTGGGATATGGGTGTTTTTAGGAACACATAGTGCAGAATAAAATCAAATCTTCTCTGATTCAGGGAGTCATCCATCTGAATTTCAGACTGTGTTGATAGTCAGTCAACTGGAACAATCGAGTCCACTTGCGAAGTGATTTCGAAATGGCAGTTTGTTTGGAAAAGATGTACTACGGATGGGTGGTGGTGCTTTCAGCGGCCGTCATAAGAATTCTCGTCTACGGCATTTCCTTCACTTCTGGTGTAGTTTATGTTGTTATTCTGGAGAACTTCAAGACCGGTGTGGCAGAAACGTCATGGATTTCGTCACTTATTACCGCCATGACGTTTATAATTAGTAAGTATCAACGGACGATACAGTTAATAGGAGGAAAATGGTAGATTTGCGAATTTTCAGGGAATATGCCCCCGAGAAGAAAAAGCGAGGTAAGATGACTGAAATAATACTGTATGTATTTTGAAACTAAAAATTCTCTTCTTCACGTTTTTTCCAGTCCATATTGGTTAAAAAGTTAAGGAGTAACGGAAGTAATGAAGTGAGTTGAACAACATCACATTCATGAGTAAGTCTGTGTTTTCAAGTGGCTATAGAGAGGCACTGCGTACAGATGACTGGTATCATTAGGGTTGTCACTTGACCATCTAACCGTTGTTCCTAGTTGAACATGTGATTTTGTGGTCTTGGTCAACCACGAAAACAACATTAAGGAGAAGGTAGGACAAAGGCCCCATTTTCATAAGTCTTCATAGATAAAACTGTAGATTAACAGAACAACCCAGGTCATGTCTATCTCAAAATAAAGACCAGTTTTTAGCATGTGATGTATTCCAAGTTAACGGGAATGTCACAAAGTTAATGAAAATTCCATAGATTGCTTCAGAAAATATAGAGCACACATTTGCCTACATTGTACCCCTGAAACTTATATATTTTGTACACTTGTATCAGTTATATCTTTGTATAAATGCTACATAAGCAATCCGTTGCCAAGCAAAATGCATGTAAAATGGATGGATGGATGGATTAGCTCAGATTTGTGGAAAAAGCCGCTTTACTCTTTTACATTCATGATCACGATTATACATCATAGAAATAAATTTCTACTGAGTCCATTTTGAAATATAAGTGAAACTGGGTTCATATGTTCCTTTATCCCACCCTCTCCTTTATGTTCAACGAATAATGATGAAACCATAGTATGTTGCTTACATTTGTACTCCATTTTTATTTCAGACCCACTAAATTATGAAATTTTCTGGTACGCTTTTTCTCAAATTCGGTTGTCTTCCAAGGAAGCCACTTACCGTCACCTGACGTAATTATCTTTCTTTACAGCTCCCTTAGCCGGTGTGTTGGTCAACAAATTCGGATGGCGTGTGGTTTCGTTTGGCGGGGGACTGTTGACGTGTTGTGGTCTTCTTTTGAGCACTCTGTCCACCAACCTCTTCATGCTCTGTTTGTTTTATGGAGTTGTGACAGGTAATCATTGATCCGCTCTAAGAACAGGATTTGACGTTTTGACAATTTTAGGGAGTGGGGTAATGACTAAATTGAGTTGATTACAACACTAGACTTCTAAAGGGCTTACATTCTAATTATCTTTAGAAATAAAGTTTATTCTTCAAATTCTGAACGGAAACCACGATATAAAATGACATTGTGGACTTCTCTCTGTTTGAAGGTGCAGGCTTAGGAATCGCGTACATGGGTGGAAGTCTCGCCGTGCCGAGGTATTTTCAGCACAAGAAGATTCAGAACCTTGCCGTTGGTGTGGCGTCAGCAGGCGGGGGAATTGGTACCTTTATTTTCCCACCAATCATTCGATTTTTGGATAATGAATATGGATGGAAAGGAATGTTTATGATTTTGGCAGGAATTTCACTTAATATCTGTGTGTTTGGTCTGTTGTATCGCCCCCTTCCAAATAAAGACGAAAACAAAAATCCGACGAGAAAGAAGAGGCGAAGTTCTACCCATGTACCAGAACCTAACGACTGGAGCTTTCTTAAAAGTTCGGTTTTCCATTTCGTTGCGATGAATAATTTTTTATATGCATTTGGTGCCTCCATCATATACGGACATCTTGCAGCATACGCAGAGTTTCATATGCATTTAAACAAAAACGAAGCTGCCGTTTTATACTCAGTAATTGGGATCTCCGTCACAATCGCAAAAGTCACCCAGGGACTTGTTGCAGATTTTCACAAAGTCCACCCCATCTTCAAAGCCATTAATCAGTACATTCTTTTCTATTTCCTCGGTGGCCTTGCGACGCTCTTGTTGTTGGTGGACACTGGTTATGCCGGGCTATTGGTGTACTGTGTCTTCTTTGGTGCGAGCTCAGCCGCCAACGGTGGGTCTTTAATTCCAGCAATACTGATGGAAATATTTGGACAAACTAAACTTTCACTTCCATATGGAGTAGTTTTAGCTGAAATGTCTATAGGACATGTTCTGGGAGCACCTGCCGCAGGTAATGTGGTACAGAGCGTGTAGTTCTAAATATTTTACTAATAATATAATTTCTTTAATTTCACCATCCATTTACCGTATGAAATAACGTATAATCATCGGAAACATTCATGGTAAATATTATTGCGTGATGCAATTACATTATTTCAGAATATTTCTGAAAGATTTTTTAATACAATGTATTCGACAATTCAGGTTGGATGTACGAGCATGGGAAGAATTACCACCATCCTTTCATAGTGGCATCTGTGTCCATGATACTTAGTGCAGTCGTTATGTGGTACCCACGTCGATACCTGATGAGTCCTCGAGAAACCTTAATGATATTAGACATCGAAAGCCCGACTGAAGAGGAAAAATGCGAGAAATATTTTGATGAAAAAGAGTCATCAGAAGCCACGCGTTTCATCAGAATCAAGAATGCAAAATGTCTACAGTCGCCTAACATAGAAAAAGAAGCGACTATCAAAATAAATCATAATCACATCAAAGGAGATGTAACAAGTTTTCTAATAGCAGATGAGAAGGAAATTCAACGGGTTGAGGAAAACATGACTGAGATGACCACTTTAATTTCATCAGAAACAGATGTAAAAACCGGAAATGATACAGACATCCCTAATTAAGTCAAGCGACAGTCTTCCGGAATAATGGTGTTATAGTGCGAGCTTTGTGTTTGCTGACAATATTGAAGGTCAGGGAGTTTCAACATTGAGTCATCAGAAAATGGGACTTTGTAGTGAAACACGTTACGTAACTCGGAAATGAAGGAAGAGGTAGAGCAGTAGCTATTCAATATCTGTACACTTGCAATTTGAGTTTACATTTCTGAAGTCAAAATATGTTTTGACTTGCAATGGCGTACATATTCTGTAAATGCTAAATACGTTGTATATTCTCACATGATCTGAGTAAATCTATAAAGTATACTACAATGGAACGGGAGAAATTCTGAAGTACATTATGGTAACGCTCAAAAACTATTTTTTCTGACTTTAAATTGTGTAAAATTTCAAAAGGTCATTTCTCAGAATCCCTTATTTCACGTTAAAAAAAATCTAAATTTTCCCCACTTCGGCGCTGCTCGTCTCAGTTGAAGCCTTAGGCTTCAGATGATCAAATACTATTATGCGCCACTGACATAGTGCATATATATTTTATTGTGTCGTTAATTAATTTATCAATTAATGATATCAAATACCAAGTCTTCGTACAAAAAAACATGGGTCGCTCCAATCACTTACTCCTTTAGATGGCACCTTATTTAATACTCGCATAGAATCTCAATATTCATGAAGCAACATTGCGTTGTATCATATCACGTATCAAACAATTTTGATTTTATACGTGAATAATTTTTATAAAAATAGCTTAATTAAAATATATCCATCCTTTTATTTATTAAGTAATAAATGTTTTTTTACCCAATTTGATTCGTACTCGAAATAGGTCTGTCCAGATGTTATCCCATTCCTGTGTATACAGCTATTGATATATGATATGACATACGTATTTTGTATTTGCTGACATTTTAATATATATAAAGTGATGTTATATTTTAATGTTAAATGGCCCACCATGTTTATTTTTGTTATATTGACGAGGTAGGAAAATAATTTATGATTTGAAATATGTATGTGTACACCACATCACATAAAGTGCGGAGATTTTTAAAAGCATACTTCAGATTGTGATTTGTACATTTTGTATGTTTGAGTCAAACCGGATTAATATTTATAGGTTATAGACTTTGTATGGGAAAATATGACGACTGAGTTTTTTGGCGCGTAGACGGACCGAGCTTGCGACAAAAAACGAGGTCGTCATATTTCCCATTCAAAGTCTATAACTTTTTATTATATACTTTCAATTTCATTTAGAAACTAACAATAATTTTATTTTAACAATTTCTTTATTGGTGTAACTAAGTAAAAGATGAAAAATTTGAAAATTAACGGCGTAGTGTATTGATTGTGACGTAATGTTTGCGGGCCGGAATGTTTCCGGGCATTTATCGTGTGATATATGCCCGCAAACAAGAAGAGATGAAATTGAAAGTATATAATAACTATGGTAATCATTTTTGAAGCGGTGTAATTTGAACACTATAACATCTTTATAAGATGTATCGAATTGAAAATAATCACTATGTGATTAACATGTATTAATTTGATTCAAAATAAAAATTGCATCATGCGTTATTTGTCTAGCATATATATGAATCATCAGCGAGTACATTTCCTACCCATTTCCTGTTTTATGGTCGGGCACGGAAGACAAATTTACTAAATACTTGTCTACAGAGTAAACAACATTCTTACTGTAAAATATCTGTTGAATATCGATATCTCTATTCTAGCAACATTTTTTGTAAGATGTACATTTCAATGACGTCACAAAATTGCTTATGGACATTTTCTCTCCAGTGAATACCAAATATTGTTTTACACATATCACACTTCCTGTTGTAAGTACACACATGCACGGTATTATGTGTAAATACATATATTGTATGTGCGTTAATGACGTTTTGCCACGGAAAGGGGGGTGTATATAGACCACATGTGTTCTTTTCATTCTCTACCCATAGGTGTCGCTGCTCGCTAACACGTCTATCAATGCCGAAATTTTAAAATTCTTGTAAAACGCTTAGTAAATTCTTATACAAACGTTTAACTTAATTTGCTTAATCAATTTATGATTCAAAATTTTAAGATAAAGTTGTTTTATCGCTTGTAAACAATTCCCAAATTGTTGATTTTAATCAAAACGACCACATACAAGATAACGCCAAATATGTGTGTGTGTGTGTGTGTGTGTGTGTATTTGGCGTTATCTTGTATACATTAATCATTCTAATTCTTAAATTCCGTTTCGTCTTCCGTTCCGCGTTTTAGCAACACCCAATTTTGATAGGGGTACTGTTATACATTCTTAACATGTTTCCATTTCTATATTCTCTTTAGAGAAGTCGAGAGGCAAAGCCTTCATCCACTTCTCTTCGCAAGCATTCATGTTTTGATTCTGGAAAACGTGTAAATGCCGGAGTCGGTGACGGTTTATGCTTCGACCGACCTTTCAACTCAGATGTGCCTCGATTAAGTTGTTTTCAAACACAAAACTGTCACAAAGAAATCAACACTTACAGGGGCGGATCCAGGAATTGTGATTACTGGGGACGCTCCTCTTTAGGCACTCCAGTGGGTCCAAGGCGAAGCCCCCGGAAGCTCCTGGATTTTACAGATTTTATAGGGCTTGAAATATATCTCCTATTTAGTCATTTGTACTATATTCTATCATTTTTTATAAGGTTAAATTAATAAAATGACGCAAATTTTAAGGGGTTTTGAAAAAAAATTCAGTTCTCCCAATAAAATAATTCAAGATATCAAAAGATTTTGTCATTTATTTCTCCAGGAGTGGAAACAATTATTACTTCTTACATTGTTTAGTACATTTTTTTAAAAACAAGATTTACCTTAAATTTGAAATTTTAGGGGGAGGGAGGGGCGCCGGCTGCGCCCCCTTAAATACGCCACTGACTTAATTGCTTTTAATCCGTTTTCAACATGTCCCCTGTCCCTGGTTTAAATCACAACTCTGATTACGTCAGCCAATTCGATGTGAATTCTTAATTGGTCCCCTATTGTGACATCGCTTTTCCCAAGACCAGTTAAAGGCCGAGAAAATAAGCACCGCTTCAAATTTACCTGGTCTGGTCTGCGGAGATAGTTGAGAATTCTTTATTGTGTAAACAACTATCGTGATATTGAGCTTAAGTTTTCAAAATCGACTTTCACTTCTTATACCTAACGCTTGGGGAAGGACCGGTAACTGCATACTCTGAGGTCTGTCATGATGAAGGCCCTTGTACCTCCCTATCACAAAGTCAGCTTTCTACCATCTTCGCAAGCTAAGTGTCCGGACACTTTGCTTGCGAAGATGGCTTTCTACTGACAGATACGTATATTACTTACTGTGATGAAACCAATTAGACTGTACAACAGTTGTTCAAAAAGTCAAGAGATCTTTATTTCCGACATAAGCCGACCATGTTTTGCAAACAGCACGTTGTAAGGGTGCAGTTTTACAAACGAGTGTAACAGGCGAAAATGCATGATGGTACATTGTAAGCAAACGACAATAGCGACATTAACGAAAGATAGCGATAGAAGGAAATTGTTTAGTGGAAGCGAGTGCAACAAAGAACAGTCATTTTTCGTGCTACTTGAATTCTCTTTTTACGTATCACACTCCATCAATACATACACGTATGACCTGTTTTCTACACACAATTTCTTCATTATTGATTATTATATTCATCATCATAAAAGTGGTGATGACAGTATCATAGATGTGGAAGAACTAGCGATTACAAAGGAAAAGAGGAAAGGAAAAATTATTCTTGCTCTTCTGCGCTCGTTTGTTGGGCTGGACTTTTGAATTGTATTGAGACGAATCATAGTTATAATGCAGACTTCTATAAGTTATCGATGGGTCGTCGTTTTAGCGGCCATGTCTGTTCGCACAATCGTTTATGGCATTACATATACATCAGGAATTGTCTACGTCATAATTCTGCAAAGCTTTGAAACCGGTAAAGCTGAAACGTCATTGATGACATCTTTAGTAACTACTGTCATGTTTACAGCAGGTAAAATTATTCATTTGCAGTTTAAAAATTGATTTTTGCATGATATTTTATTCAATCTCATTCGTGAACGGTGAATATAACAAACAATGATCAATCTCATAACTCCTATATTAAGCAATACAAAATAGAGAGTTGGGCAAACACGGACCCCTGGATATACCAGAGGTGGGATCAGGTGCCTAGAAGTATGTATCCCTGTCGACCGGTCACACCCGCCGTGAGCTCTATATCATAATCAGGTAAACGGAGTTATCCATAGTCAAAATCAGTGTGCCAAGAACAGCCTAACAATCGGTACGAAACACGTCAGACAGCATTTGACCCAACGATAGGTTGTATTGGCAACCTAGATCGTTATAAGGACCATAGAATTTGCGAAATGCTTACTTTAAACGAGATTGTTATACGCCTTCATTTTCTTTCCTATATAAAACTAATACGATTTAAACCAACATTTTTTAAGCTGTTAAACCAATTCTCACACTCATTGTCTAATGACCGGTCAACAGTTTACGAACTGTTGACCGGGCAATAGTCTGCCTTATTTTCATTGGCTACGTAAGTCACGTGATTATCGGTCTGCTGCTTTGTTACGCAATGGCGACGTTCAGTGATTGAACTGATGATGAAATACAGAATTTTTTAGATGAAACGCTAAGCAGGAAAACAAAAAATGTAATGACTGATTATTAATTCGGATATTGGGTATGTTTTCTTTTAAACTAGTGGATACGATTATAAACATACGCAATTACACTGTCTTGTTAAAAGTTCGAAGTCAACAAAGCATGTGCATCTCGTAAAACAACCTATAAAAACTGAAGGTGTATAACAAAACAGTTATAGACTGTATCCTCGGACAACAGCTGTTTTGTTTGACCCTCGAATGGGAACTGTTGCCCGAAACCTACGGCTTCGGGCAACAGATCCGTTCTCGGGTCAAACAAAACAGCCAATAACTGTATACTGTTGGAACCCCTGTACCATCAACTTGCTTCGATTTGAAAACTGATCATAAGCAGAACAAGGTCTTGCGTATCGAATCAGTTGAGAGTTATAAACACCATATGCAGGTGATAATTGAATATTGCTACATAAATATGGGAAGTTGACGATGGAGAAGCTGAAATCATCCTGTTTGTCAGAAAGTTGAGTTGTTAAGTTTGCTGTTAATATCTACTTTCAATAAAATATTTAAGTATGAAGCAGAAGTGGACGACTCTGTGTTGCATGTCGCTATTTTGAGATACTATCTAGCTCTATGAAACGGCCATTGTTTACAGCACTTCCGGTCCGAACTACATTCCCTAGTTTGGTTTTCCTGTTTATTAATAGGGTATGCATGGGTGAAATTGATTCAAAATGTTTTCAACAATATTTATCATTTTAAAAGTATAAACAATATACTAATTTGTTTGATTGGTTTATTTATCAACTCTATTTGAATTTAATGATCAAATATATATGATTTGAAAGAGGTAGGTCTAGGCCCAAACAAGTACCATAGAATACTGTGAACATTTACGAGAGAATAGCATTGTGCCCACCGACATAAAGTCACATTCCATAGAAAAGTACACACCATTAACAAATACTGCGAGATTACAATTAGAAAAGTAAACAATGAGAGATGTCAACAATTATTGTCAACAAGGAACCAGTCCGGCTTGGCGGACCATATATTGACCTACCAGCAACTCGACCAGCTGCAGAGGCATGAAGTATTCAACAGGCCACATCATTCTTCCCTGGAGCCATTCTAGATGTAACGAGTATGAACATACATGTATTTACCATGTTTACTCATCAAAGTGTCTCGCAGGAATTTGAAGTCCTATCAGGGACCTATATACTAAGTATATAGGTCCCTGGTCCTATTCTCCCCTTCCAATATCCAAGAAAACACGTGAAAATTGAATTTAAAAACATTGTAATTCCAATAACAAACAATTTGTTCACCAAAATCTTTTTCATCTAAATTATGTCATTGATCGTTGATGTGATTTCAAAAAGTCGCAACCAAAACTTTTTCAAGTGCATACATCAACAAAATAAGTACACGATAAAGTAAAATTGGTTTAATAAAAATGAAATAATTACTAGATTTAATCATGTCAATGCCTTCTAAAAGAAATTTCATTCATATGGATATTGTAACTGTACAATATTCATGTTACAATATTCATCGCACTATGTTTTTTTTTCTTGCGTAGGAACATGAACAAGCACGACTGTCGGTAATGACGCATCGGGAATTATTTGAATCAGCTGTTTTGTTGTATTGGGGATCATTTCAAAACTAAAGTGATAGAAATAGCGAATGAGTTAAATAGAAAATCTATAATTGCATGATTTAATATTTGATATTTCGTTGAAATTGTGATATATTCGCTAGGCAAGCCTCGCAAATAAATATACTATTTCAACTCGTTGGATAGAGCAAATATCAAATCATGGTCAATATAGATATCCTCTATATATATTAATGAATTTGATAAATATTCAAGCATATTAAATTATGTGTTAGATGCGATCTATGCGATTATATACATCCCATTACCATCGGTATAGATTGCTTGTTCTTTTACGTCCCATTTTAAAATTATTTACTCATGCAGAGACCTTACCATCTGTACGTAAATTGTCACACAACTTCTAATGCCTGGCTCTTGCATAATTGGCGAAAGAGCATTCCCTACCTACAGTGTATTTTAAACGTCTTAGGTCAGATAGAAAGATAAATAGAGAGAGAGAGATAGAGAGGCGGTTGATACTTAGCATTTGTTGGGTAGTTTTATTGACTGTCTTTTTAATGGTCTCTTGCTTCCCATAGTGAACACTAACAGGCACTTGACGTGTGGATAGTGGGTATAGATCTTATGTACATACTCCCATCCCCGCCGATTACCTTCATAACTCCTTTTGAAAAATGGATTTCTTCTTTCTATAAGCTTTTGAGATGACCACTTTTGAATACTAATGTATAACGGTTCGCAAGAAGTTGGGGGTTACCCGCTTTCAAACCGATTCACGGCGTATAAACAACTTTACCAAAGGACTTTCGGTGAATGTTTCGTCAGGCTAATGTAGCTCTACTTGTGTTTATACCCCTTTCTATTCTTTATCTATATTAATGACCTAAAAGAGTTTTTGATAGAAAAAATATTGTTGGTTTACAAAGTATTAGTACTTTTATCAAAGATGAGTTGTTTTTGTACCCAAAGCGTTCAATATTATTTTACGCTGATGACAGTTTATATTATGGCAGAGACCGCAGATGAAAAAGCATTAGATGAGTTTCATGTGTACTGTTCTCAATGGAAATTGAGTGTAAATGTTGAGAAAAAAAAAGGTGTTAGTGTTTTCAAAAGGCCCTAAGTCTAGATATATTTTTATTACAACAATAATGTTGTTGAAAGTGTGAATGAATTCAAATATACACCAACACCAGTTTGATAAAGTAGTAATGCCAATACTACTATATGGCAGTACAATTTGGGGGTACGAAAATTTGGATGTTATTGAATGAGTACATTTAAAATTTCTGAAATATATTTTACATATGAAAAGTAGTACGCCAGCATATATGGTCTATGGTGAATCAGGTCGTTTTCCTCTGTCTTTCACTATATATTCAAGGATGATCTCGTATTGGGCAAAAAATGTTTCAAGGCCAAGAAAATAAAACTATGTTTACTGTATATAGGTATTTATTTAATGAGAGAGTGAACTCATGGGTTGTTTTTATAAGAAATATTAAAAATAAAAGAATAGATTACTACTGTAATTAAACAAAGACTAAAAGACAGGTTTATGCAGAAGTGGACAAATGATATGAATAATTCGTCAACGGGTCAAATCTATAAAACCTTTAAGCTAAACTTTGGCTTCAAGAAATACTTAAGCATTTTTTCGAAAAAAAAATTTGGAAACCTCTTGTTAAATTCAGATCAACAAACTACCATTCACCCATAGCGGTAGATAGGTGATATGGAGGTAGATAGGTGATATGGAGGTAGATAGGTGTATGGAATTTCAGCAATTGATAGAAATTGCACACTCTGTAATATTGGTAAATTAGCCGATGAATACCACTTTATCTTAGTATGTAAATCCCTATCCACTTTACGGAAAGAGTGATTGGCTTCTAGATATTGTCATGTACCAAATACACTGAAATTTAGAGAATTAATAACAACTTTGAAACATTAAAATAAACTATGTATATTTATTTCTAAAATCCAGGAGTTAGTCTGCTTTCCTCCCTAACATGTGTATTCATTAAATGTCCGAATCTCTTTGTATGCATTATGCCCCCACCTCTATTTCGTGTTAATGAACTATGTGCATGTATTATTCATATATCTGTACCCTTGGAAATAGTGTTTACATATTTACAAAATCAAACTTATGTACTATTGTGAATGGTTTAAGCGAATAAATGAAATGAAATGTCTATCAAAACCCCATGTCATCAGTTTTATTATTCGTATTCTGGCGTGTTCCATTGGCAGCCGTGCAGGAGGTCAAGGCATCATTTGTAGTTGATTAGATCGCGTCGATCTTCAAAGACCTCGGCCCTTTCTTAGCAATGAGTGATATACAAAAGACTCTAAATTGTCAAAGGTGCGTGTTTTTAACAAGACGTCCACGGGACAACACTCACTTGAGTCAACTTTGTCATGTTGTTCTTTCAAAGATTTTATAAGAATTTTACCCTTTTTATTCCCACGAAGATTTTTGAACCATTATAATGACCCCATTGAAACCAAATGATTTAACCCAACTTGAAATCACACAATATAAGGATGCGTTATAAAATCCATGTATCATGTAAATTTACATCCCCGATTTAACCCCAAACTAACCCCATGGTTCATATTTAAAAAGACGATTTTCAAAATTTCCCAATACATTCTCATGAAAAGGTGAAGACATAGAACAGTTATCAATCTCATAACTTCTATATAGGAATACAAAATAAAGAGTAGGGCAAACGCGGACCCCTGAACATACCAGAGGTGGGATCAGGTGCGGAGGAGTATACATCCCCTGTCGACCGGCCACACCTGCTGTGAGCCCTATATCTCGATCTCTATCCGGGTAATCCACAGTCAAAATCAGGGTGTAAAGATTGACCTCAGTTGGTATAAAACATATCAGACTAAATTTTACACAGTGATAGGTTATATTGGTAAATTAGATCGTTGTAACGACCATAAAATTTAAGAACTGCTGACTACTACTCTCGAGAAGAAATTTAAGAAAAACTCTTTTTGTGACCCCACCCTACCCTTTGCGACACAGATGATAAGCTCGTTTGGGCCCGAACTCTGTGATACCATTAATATAAAAAGGGGTCTAAACTCTTACCCAGATAAAAAACAACAACTACCATCTCGCTTCAAATGCCTGAAGAATCAGAAACTAGGTGCGGTATGCGTAATTTACCGATCTCCTTGCATAGATTAATGTTTTAACTACTTGCATGCCACATTTCAAGCAACATGTTATAAAAATAATAGATATATGTCATCGTTCACTCGATTTCACTTGTTTATTTTTACTAGGATATCTACCGGTCCAGGTCACCGAATTGTTTTTCACCTATGACAGCAGCGAAATTCAGACTAGTGTGGAAGATTTTGGACCTATAAATTAAAGTTTCACATCAAATATCCGCTACTTACTTCCTCATACTTTAATAAAGTTCTCTATGTTCGCCGTATCTGGGTCGATAATTTTACAAAACATCAACTCCTCTGACTGAGAAAAAAATGAGCCGTGTAATGTCTGCACGAAGAACATTATCAAAGTATGAGGAAGTAAGTAGAGTACATTTTGAAATACACCCGAAATCCAAAAAAAAAAAAAAAAAACTTTAAAGGGGAAAATGGGTAACAATAATCAAAATGAAATAAAATAAACAAACTTAAGAAATAATGTTCAATTTCCTTCTCTAGGTGCAATATCACAAGAGCAATGTTTTTATCAATTTCAAGGTATTTGAGATTTTAAGTATATCGGGTATTTAGTGCGTTCATTAAAATGACAGATCTTGTCAACAGTTGATGCTGCTGAGAAAAAAATGAGCCGTGTAACGTCTGCACGAAGAACATTATCAAAGTATGAGGAAGTAAGTAGAGTACATTTGATGTGAAATTTTAATTGACCAATACAAAACTTTCTTACAAAATGACCATACTCGGACCCATGATCAACTTCCCGAGGGTATATAGATTGGTTGGATGGTTAAATATTGTTTAACGTCGCACTCAAGAATTTTTTGCTCATATGGATACGTCACCATTGCCAGTGAAAGGCTGTAGGCTATGCTCGGCGCTTACGGCCTTTGAGTTGGGAGGGATCGTGCTACACCTGCAGTGGGACGGGGCCTCGGTTTTGAAATCCGAAGGACCACCCCATTTAAATGCCTCTTACGACATTCAAGGGGTACTGAGGACTTATTCTAAACCGGATCCCCAAGGGATATAGATTGTATTTGTACCATTTTGTTGTAGTGTAAACAAAGGGTGGATCTAAATATGAGTGAATGTAACAACATATTTGTCAATAACTGTTCAAATGAAAACAAAAGTTTAATACTCTATTAATCAAACTTAGCACTGATACATAAGTATTTAATTCTATCAGTTGATCCTGATAGATGAGTTTTCACATGTTTGCTACATGTTTGGTGATAATGCCCACACGCACGTTCAATAATGTAAAAACATACCAAAAATATCCCCATTTTGGACTAACTTATTCAAATATTTTGAATATGCTACTAATTTTTGATAGTTTTATTGTCCTTTTGAGCACATTGCATGACATTTTACAACATTTCTTGCGTTTCTCATAGTCAGTATATTACTATCGGAGAATCGAATGGGAAAATCAGTCAGGTGTCATAAACACATCTTGGATATGTATGGGCAGAGTAAGACAGAGGATGAGGAAGAAATATGGCAGACTTCTTGGTTAATTTCTTACAGCTACATATATGTGCATTTTATGATGTCAGTAAAGCTTTAAAGTAACTGATCCCGATTACAATTTATAGCACAAAAAAGTAGGTTCGCAGAAAAAATCTCTCGCTAATAATTGAAATCGTGTGTGACTACCACAATCTGATATAAAATGAAAACCAAATAATAATGATGACTTTGGATACATCATATTTTAAATAAGTTTATCATTTATAATGTAGGCCATTATTTTTTTTTTTTAAGGGGATTTATTGTTCTTCTTTTAATAAGTGGATTTGAATATAAACATCTGGCTCCCAAAACCGTGTTTGTTTATATATGTAAGTACATGTATCTAGAGTGAGACGAATGCGTGCTTATTTCATAGGAAATAAGCCAGGAAACCAGGAAACTACATGCAGAGGTGAAAACACCAAGATTTCTGAAATATATGTCAAAAGCATTCAAGATTTTGACACAATTATGTTAATTTAGAGAGCAAGCACAAAGAAGAAAGAACGGAACATTTTCCATGTAAGCTATTTTCACAGAAGCCCTCAACTTTGGCGCCCTGCTGATAGTTGAGTCACGTAACATGTAAACATAAACAGGGCTCGTGCTTTCTTAGAAAATGAAAACTTTAGATGCCTTTGTATGTTTATCAAGATATAAAAGTTATAGACTCTCTGCAAATTTTACTCAAATCGGATTAGAAATATTTAAGTTAATGAATAACAAAGGTCCCATCACAAGCTAATGTAAATAATGGCAACACGAAAGCATGGACTCCCTGCAGACTATTGGTAACACGTTCAGCAAGAAAGAAAGAGATGATAGATAGGGAACGGGGGAATGAGAACCAGTTTGAGCGATGGGTCGACTTTTGTAATAAAATCCTGTTCATTTGTGATGCTTCAAAGATTATCATCACGTACACGCGCATATTATATATATATATATATATATATATATATATATATATATAAAAAACTCTAAACACAGTCGTGTTTATTTCTCATAGCAACGTAACGCACGACTACATACGCGAAAGTACTATGACGTCACAGTAAATATTATAAACGTCAAAGTTTATATTGCGCGAAAAACTGGGATAACCTTATACCAAAGGCATGTTTTGAACTTGTCATTAATTAGAAGAGAAACTGGTGACCCTGTTGCTATTTATTTCTATACGGATTCTCATAGTATTTTCATAGTATTTCTCATAGTATTTTCTATAATAGAAATAGAAAAACTTTACAAAGATGACATTTATCGTCGCTTTAGAGAAAATTTATGGAAGAAAAAATTAAATACTTATGTACCACACGGAATAAACAGAAGGGAACATTTTTGTCTTTAATAATTAATGTCTTGTAAGACTTGTACGCAAAGAACGTGTTGTAATAACTGATTATAACAATATTGATGTATTTACGATTAGCTACTTACTGTAATATTTCTTGTTTGCATTCACTTAGGCCAGTAGTTGACTGCTTTGTGAACATACATTTTTAAAATTCTGTTTCATTACTAATACCAAATATTTAATTGTACTCAGTCATATTTTAGGATGTGTCCACGAGGTCGGGTGAGTATTGTTCATTTTATTATTACGACTCTTACCTTTCTCAAATGTTTTTCGCGCAATATCAACTTTGACGTTTATAATATTTACTGTGACGTCATAGTACTTTCGCGTATGTAGTCGTGCGTTACGTTGCTATGAGAAATAAACACGACTGAAGAAGACCGGTAACACGGTCGAAATATTTCAACAAAGTGTTTAGAGTTTTTTCTGTATTTTACTTCCAAAAAAGAGACTTTTTAATATATATATATATATATATATATATATATATATATATATATATATATGGAAGTGAGAAATTAACATGCTGATGTAGGCCCTAGTATGTGCTGAAATTAACAATTTGGAGCTTCAAAGAGTTATCACAGAGAAAACAGCTGGAAATATAATTATTTTGTTATTTCCGATCTATCCTCATGATAATGATGATTGATTTTAAATCTAGGTCCTCTAAGTGGACGGTTGTTGAAAACTTTTGGATGGCGGATCACAGCTGTTAGTGGCGGATTGGTGGCAGGAATAGGACTCCTCCTGTGTTCACTGTCTTCAAGACTTACTTTTCTCATTTTATCGTATGGTTTTGTCACAGGTAAATGTGATTGTACAATGTAAATAGTAATTAACTCTTTGTCTTATGATTAACATTGGTTAAATAAAATGAACAATTTGAATGTCTATTTTTATAACCATAATGTTGATTTCATACACACTATATTTGTAATAATGAGCTACACATAGCAACATTGAAATTAAGAAAGAAATCTATTTTTCAAAGTTTATTCTGTAAGCAAAATCATTAATCGCAATGAAGTCTGAAAAAATATTTGAGTAGTACATTTTTTTTTTGTAAATGACCTGTTACTCTAACCATCGAATTGCAGGATTTGGATGCGGTATGACTTACATGGTTGCCTGTATAGCAGTTCCTGCCCATTTCCTTGGCCATCCTCGGCAGAAGATCGCCGTAGCATTGGCATCTTGTGGCACAGGGGTTGGAACGTTCGTGTTTTCGCCAATAATTCAAGTGATCGACTCCACATACGGCTGGAGAGGTCTTTTCGTAATTTTGGCGGGAGTTGCCTTGCAATTCTGCATCATTGGACTCCTTTTTCGACCAGTATCGCCCTCAACATCTGAAACGTGTGAAAAAATGACGGCGACATGGACCTTTATGAGAAACCCTGATTTTTATGCGACACATCTTGGTTTCTTTTTGACCACCTTTGGAGATTCCATTATTTTTGGTCATCTTGGCGAGTATGTAGAAACTTTAGGTCTAACTAATGACAAGGGAGCCTACCTCTACTCTTTTATTGGCATATCAGTGGTGATTCTGAAACTATTGCAGGGTGCTGTTTTAGATAACAGAGTGTCGGTCTTCATGCCAATGAAGCTAGCCATTATTTTCTTCTTACTGGGGGGCGTTGCCACTGCGTTTTTGTTGCTTTCGGAAGAATACAGCGTTTTGGTAATTTACTCAATTTTCTTTGGGGCCAATACTGCAGCAAATGGGGGAGCCATTGTTGTTGGTATTTTAGAAACTTATTACGGATTTGAAAATTTAGAATTAACCTTTGGAATGTATCTTGGTGTGTTGGGGATCGGGAATCTTCTTGGCGCTCCAATAGCTGGTAAGAAACATACTAAAGGTACTAGTAATGGATGCCTAACTTTAAGTTGTCGAATATTTTCTCTAAAGGACATACTTATCAATATGTAAATTCTGGACCCACAAACTGAATAAATATGCCAACCAATTCGTTCACTACGGTGGCTGGTTTAGGAGAGGTGGAAGAATTTTTTCTCCAAAATTCGTTCCCACGAAATTAATTTCGTTCCCAAAAAATAAAATTCGTTTCAACGAAATAAAATTCGTTCCCACGAAATAAGGTACATGTATTCTCAATATTCACTTGTCAATGGATTACTAAGATTGTGGATAAGTCCATAACTTATAATCACTAGTCCAGATAAAGAGTAAAAAAAATGAAACTTTATTTTGCTTTATGCGCATCTGGTGCATCAAAATTGGTACCGTATAAGTTTTACATTATAGGCCTGTATTAATCAACCTTGAAGCATCATAGGACACCTTTATCAGTAAAATAATCCTTAGTATGCAGTATGATCATGTACTCTGCTCTTATCAACAGAGAGTAACCTATATTCTATGCTATATATTTCTCAGTTTTAAAATCCATTGCTTTTTTCGCAGACAATACAGGGGCTTTAGCGGGTGGAGCCCCAATATCATAGACCAATATTTTGTGTGCATGCATTAAAAAATCTTGAAATAATTGAAATAGGTTTTTCTTATTTCCAAGTTTTCTCTATTATAACAAATTGAAGCTTTAGTTTAATTTAAACCTCTCGATTGTCTAAAATTGGAGCCCTTGAAAGTGCACGGAAGGCCTAGGGTGTTGGGGGCGAGATCAAATGTTCAATATCTGACAAAAAAACTAAATTTACATTGTTTTCACCAAGGATCCCCCAACCCCCTTAAAACTAAATATGATGAATGTTTAAACTAATCGATTAACAAGTAAAAACATACGCATATGAATTACACTCTGTAAAACTTTTCAACTGTTAAACCACAAATGAAAGTTTACATTAAAACTATGATATGTTCATTAAAATGTAATGTTAGTATGTGGTTTTTAACAATCACTTGTCCTTTTTTCTTTTTCCACTAAAGTGTAATCGATGTCGGATGACAGAAACTTACGGGAGTGTTTAAACCCCTCCCTATAACTATTTGAATTTAGACTTTTTTTCTTCCGACATTGATCTTTTGATCTAGCCCCTTAATGTTCCCAAATGACAACAGATGTTCGTCACACTTCAGAATGAAAGAACAGTCATATATACATGCATATGGATGAACTAACTTAGTTACTTAACTTAATTACTAAACTTGCAGATTTATTGTGGATTGCATAATTGCAAGAGATACGATAATGTGTGTTAGATAAATTTATATCAATAATGAGTTTTGTTAATGTATCGATAGGTAATGAAAGTTAACGTACGTAATCTTAATTTTAAATAATTCGTGCCGGTAAGTGAGAAAGTTTCATTGTATCTGGGTTCTCTCTTCCACCAATAAAAACTGGGCGCCACCAAATAGCTGAAAAATTGTTGAGTGTGACGGAAAACAGCAAACCAATCAATCAATAAATAATTCGTGGGAACGAATTTTATTCCGTGGGAATGAATTTTATTTCGTGGTAACGAATTTGATTTCGTGGGAACGAAATTAATTTCGTGGGAACGAATTTTTATTTCTTGGGAACGAATTTGATTTCGTGGGAACGAATTTAAAAAAACAACCAAACTCTCTTCCACCTGTCCTAAACCAGCCACCGTAATGTTACATGTATATGTTTTCAGGCGCGTATGAATCCATCGCGTTTTTGGATTTATTGACGTGTAAATTCTCGTTTGACTTTATTTTTGTCCGATCAAAACAATTATGATAAAATAACATTAGAATTATAGTACATAAAATTTTAATCCAACTAATTACACTGTATATGTATATTGTAATGGGTGGAATGTAATTTTTTTTTAGTGTTTCAGTGAAATCAGATTTCCACAGAAAATTGATAAATGTTGTGCATCATATTGGTGTCCATGTATAAAAGGATATATATCATACTAATACAATCTACATACGATTGATAGGTACTTTGTTTGAGCTCTGTGATTCCTACACACCGGTACTGATCATGGTTTGTGTATCCAAAGTCCTCAGTTGCTTCCTGCTGTTACTTGTATACAAGGTCTGCCCAGGGAAACCTACGGTCAAAAGTCTAGAAATTAGCTCACCGAAAAAGGAAGCAAATTCTAAGATCTATTTTGGAGGAGTTGTGGACAACAATGCGGAAGAGAAATATCCTTTATTGATGGAGGGGAATCCTCCTGAATATTCCCGGACGGGAAACACATACAGTGATCTGAAGATCCTCGAAAAAGAGACAATTGGCGGTGTTCACTCTAACTTTTCACTAGAAGTGGTAGAAAATCTGACGTGATATGGAGTTGTTTTAATGTTCTTCAAATACATGTATTATATAATACTAACATTACGATCGCCTTACAGTATTAGGCCACTTCTTATTCTGTAGATGACTGCAAATTGTCGTCAAGCTCAATTGACTATACATGTATTGTGGAAGTCTATCACGGAATTAGGCATGACAAATTATCGATTGATTGATTGAATATTGTTTGACGTCCCTCTCGAGAATATTTCACTTATATGGAGACGTCACCTTTGCCAGTGAAGAGCTGCAAATTTTAGGCCTATGCTCGGCGCTTATGGCCATTGAGCAGGGGGGGGGGGGGGGGTGTCTTTATCGTGCCCACACCTGCTGTGACACGGGACCTCGGTTTTGCGATCTCATCCAAAGGACCGCACCATTTAGTCTACTCTTACGACAAGAAAGGGGTTACTGATGACCTATTTTAACCCGGATCGATATTTGCAGAAATTTAGTCGGTGTTCATGCAAAAAACATTTTTAACCCTCCAGAAAAATATTATATAAGGTTACAGCAAATATTGTTCATGTACATGATAAATGGTATCAACAAATTTTCTTTCTGTCCGACACATATTTTTACTGATCTTTAATCTACTATAATATTTATACAATTACATATATTCATCTATTGTAAAAGAATTTCACCTGAGAAGAATTTCAGTTTTAATCATGCTTACGATTTATGATTCTATAATTTTCTCTCCTTTATTTGGTTAATTTTGTATGTTATACGGAAATATCTTTTTATGGGTGGAATTATTCATGTAATACAAGCAGGACTACTTAATCATTACATGACATTCAAAAAGAAGGTATGTAGTCGATGAAAAATATGGGGAAAAACCCATAATAAATGTGCTCCTATTTATGAAAAAGTGAACAACTTTGTATACGAGATGCGCGATCATCAAACGTTAAACAAAGAGATATTTGTTTCTTTGTATTATCTACATCCCATCACATTACAATAACTAATCATAGGATATGAAAATGACTGGCATACTCGTATTCAATGCTGGCGGTACACGTTAGAATAAATGCTCTTCAGTTGAAAGTTCTATGAGTAGTGCTACATATATGATAACATCAGTGATAATGTTGAGCTGTATAACTTATAGATGGATCGTCGCTTTGGCAGCTATGTCCATTCGTGCTATTGTTTACGGAATTACGTATACGTCAGGAATTGTTTACGTCATAGTATTGAAAAACTTTCAGACAGGTAGAGCAGAAACATCGTGGGTCTCGTCTATAATAACTACTGTCATGTATGCAGCAGGTAAGACCATGTTTCGGTTGAAAGTTTAGAATTAAAGTCTTGAATCTTAGCAAAATCAATTATAAACTTATGTTCTAAATGTTGAACTATTGTTAACTCCTATTCAAATGTTTACAAATTCATCTCCACAGTGCAGCGAATCATATGATATGAATCAGACAAATGCAATTGTAAATTTGATGTATTTATGAAATATTTGCAGTACATATTTTTAAAAAAAAATGAAATCTTTTTTTGGTTTTATTTAGGTCTCTTAAGTGGGCGTATGCTCAAAGCGTTTGAGTGGCGGATTATTATATTTGCAGGAGGTTTGGTAGCAGGGACTGGATTGATTCTGAGTTCCCTATCTTCACGACTTTCATATCTCATTCTGTCTTATGGTTTTGTTACAGGTAAATCAATCATATATCGTATTGTGCCACAACATACATGTATGCCAAAAGTGTTGTAAAAGAAATGTGGATTCTAAAAAATTCTAAAGAACTTTTAGGAAATGTGAAATTACAAAACTTTTCTCAAATCAACAACATCAAAACGAATGACTTTTCAACACTTTACACGACCATTCCTCACGATAAATTATTAAAGACTAGGCTTTTTGACGTCATATACTTTGATAAAAATGGGAAAAGGAAATATTCATATACATCTATGTTGATCAGTTCATCTGAAACATTACTTCGTTGAATGCCACTGTGATTCTACGCACAAGTACTCTGAAGTTGAAATAAGAATATGCTGGGGTTCTTTATTGACAATATCCTCGTAGTCTTTGGTGATCAGGTCTTCCAACAGTCTGTTACAATTCCTATGGGAACAAATTGTGCTCCTTTATTAGCTGATCTGTTCTCATATTCGTACGAGGCAGAATTTATTGAAAAGCTTCTACATGAGAAGACAAAATCTCTTGTTGTGACATTCAACTCGAAGTTTAGACATATCAATGACGTTTTATTTATAACAAAACCCATTTTCATTCATATGCCGAATTGATATATCCCAGTGAACTCGAACTAAAACTAAAAGACACAACAAAGTCTTCCACAACAACTTTTAACTTCATGACAATTTTCCGTATTTATGCAAGAATATTCCATTATCACCTACATATGGTTTTTATGTCTCTCAACTAATTCAATACCAAAAGGATCTTCTGCGTATAATTAGTTTTTAAATCGCGACAACTACTGACAGGGGTTCCAACAGTCTCGTTGAAAGTAAGCATATTGCAAATATTATGGTCGTTATAACGATTTAATTTGTAAATGCAACCTGTTATTAGGTCGAATTATCTGATATGTTTCATACCAATTATTAGGCCGTTCTTGACATACTGATTTTAACTAGGATTACTCCGTTTACATGATCAAAATATAGGGCTCATGGCAGGTGTGACCGGTAAACAGGGAATTGTTACTGTCAGACACCTGATCCCACCTCTAGTGTGTTCAGGGGTCCGTGTTTACCATTCTCTTAAGTTTGTATTTTTTTGTGCGAATTATGAGATTGATCACTGTTTTTCATCTTCATATTTTCATTCAACTAAATCATATAGATACATACGAATGAAATAATTATATTGTATACATTATTACTACAGATAATTGCTTACATTAAATATGTATTATATTATACATATGTATTCAATATACACTGTATAAGTAAAAAGTATCGTTATGGAAATGATGTAGAATGATAGTGAAAAGTATAGTAATTGATGAAAGCAAATACATTTCAGTCAGAATTAAACTTGTTCGAAAGCAACAACCTTGTATATGGATATGAACCAGTCCTATGATTTTAAGTTGAGATCATGGTTATTCCAGTTGAATGAATTACAAAACATAAATGTCAGACATCCCAAGCTTTCCCGTTTCTATTTCTCTAAAGGTTTCGGCTGTGGTATGGCCTATATAGTAGCATGCATAGCTGTTCCCACTCATTTTCGTGGTCACTCTCGACAAAGGATCGCCGTGGCATTAGGATCGTGTGGCACCGGGATTGGCACGCTCGTCTTCTCTCCTGTCATACAGGTGGTGGACTCTCGGTATGGATGGAGGGGTTTGTTCATAATTCTGGCTGGAGTTGCTGTTCAGATGTGTACCCTTGGATTATTTCTTCGACCAGTTTCCTGCACAGAGTCCAGAAAACCTGAAGAAATCAAAACGCCAACATGGAACTTTATGAGAAATCCTGGTTTTTATGTTACTCACCTTGGCTTCTTTTTGTCTGCGTTTGCAGATTCCGTAATTTATGGGCACCTCGGAGAATATGCAGAAACTTTGGGAGTATCGAACGAGAAGGGAGCATATCTTTACTCTTTCATCGGCGTATCAGTAACGGTTTTAACATTACTACAAGGCGCTGCGTTAGACGCCAGAGCGTCGGCTTTCTTGCCAATGAAGCTAGCCATTATTTTCTTTCTACTAGGAGGTGTTGCCACTGCTTTTCTATTGCTTGTAGATAACTATATTACGTTGATAATCTACGCAGCTTTGTTTGGGGCCAACAGCGCGGCATCTGGAGGAGCCATTGCTGTTGGTATTTTGGAAATTTATTACGGATGTGAAAATCTAGAATTAACCCTGGGAGTAAACAATGCATCTATTGGCATCGGCACTCTGCTTGGAGCGCCTGTGGCAGGTAACACCCTTGCTTTTAATATACAATTAACGTGTGGTCAATGAAAGAAGTTATGTAAGTCACTCTTACAGCTGTACTGTATATAAGTAACATGTTGAAAATATTATAAGAGGTTTGAAAATACTGGAAATTCCACAATATTGTATAATCAGTCTACATTTATTTGCTGCATAAAACGAATGTGGTTATATCAAATCAAGTAAATTTACATGGAAATTTTCTCCAAATTTGCAAGGGAACAAAATATATTTCAAGTAACGTGCATTAAATGCATACATTAATTAATTAATTAGTTTGATGGTAAAATTATAAAACAAAACAACATTCTGACTTCTTTTCCAGGTATGGTGTTCGAGTTACATGACTCATACACACCTGTACTAATTATGGTTTGCGTGTCCAAGGTTCTTAGCAGCTTACTGTTTTTGTTGGTCTATGTTATCTGCCCGGATATACAAAGAGTGATTGATATTGACGTTCGATGTCCAATAGAGGAAACAAATCACAACGAAAGTAAAGGAAATATTCCGAACATGAATGCTGAGGATGAGGAAACCGCACTACTGACTTCTTATTCTGAAATGGAAAGGGGTGACACGGAAAAACGATCTTAAAATAGAACAGAACCGCCTTAATAAAACTGTTACCAAAACTGAGGGGTGTGTTGAGACTATATCTAACCTTAAAGTCTAATACATGTAGTAATCCAAATGGACAGCATAGTCTCCTGAAATCAAATTATAACTTCTTATGGTCAGGCAAAAATACATGCCTCTTAGAAAAAATCCTTCTAGATATTTCAACATAATAGTAAATCACTTTAGTTTCTTTTCAGTTTTACATGTATAGGAATTTACAATATAATTCACAAATACAACCTTTCATTAGGTCGAATGCTGTCTGACGTGTTTCACACCAATTGTTAGGCCGTTCTCTACATAGTAATTTTAACTACGGATTACTTCGTCTACCTTATCAAAATATAGGGCTCACGACGGGTGTAACCGATAACAGGAAATGTTATCTCGTCCTAGGTACCTGACCCCACCTCTGTTGTGTCCAGGGGTCCTTGTTTGCTCTACTTTTAATTTTGTATTCTTTGTGGGAATGATGGGACTGATCTTTGTCCGTTATCTTCACTTTTTCGTGTGTTATATGATGCGGTTTGTGGTGATGTTGTTCGTAGTTATTGTCCTATGTCTCTGAAATTTTCAACTGAAATAGTTTTTTTTTCAGTGTACATACCGTACACATTTTTGTCACTAATAATTTCCCCTGACTTTTTTCGGTCTCTAAGCTTAAAAAAACTTTTATAAGCAACGCAATTACACTTAGCTTCTCCTCCGTCAACTTCTCATTTTTTATGAAGCAATATTCATTGTCACCTGCATATAGTGTTTATGTCTTGCAATTGATTCGATAGGCAAAAGCATGTTCTGAATATGCTCAGTTTTTAAATCGAGACAAACTACTGATAAATGCATTGATGTTTCAACAGTCTCGTTTAAAGTCAGAATTTCGCAAATTCCAAGTCGTTATAACGATCTAATTTATAATTATACAACCTGTAATTGGGTCAAATGCTGTCCGTCGTGTTTCATACCAACTGTTAGGCCGTTCTTTACAAACTGAATATCACTTCGTTTACCTGTTCAAAATATAGGGCTGACGTCTGATATGACCGGTCGACAGGAGATGCTTACTTTTTGGCCACCTTTTTTGCTTCGGTTTTATAATCTAGTACTGGGAGGCACTCTTTCCTTTCATGTTTATGATGATTATGTAATTATGTGTGCAATAAAGCCAGTTTGACCCAGATGGTTATGTATAATGTGTATTGTGATTGGCCTCCCAGTTTTTTCATAACTACACTCTTATTACGTCATTTTTTCAATAAATGACAATTTTGGAAAACATAAAACTGTGTTCTGTTGTTTGAAGAAAAAAACCCAAAAAACAAGCTTCATCAAAGGCAGCATGCTTATAACAAGCATTTCGAGAAGTTTTACTTAAAGGCAAATTACAATTGATAATAATTATTAACAATCAATAATTGAAAAAAAATTGTAACAACAGCAAAATACTAACTTTTGGTAGGTGAACAATAAATCCCAACAAAATCTACACACACAAAAATAGTAGGCCTATTTCCAAAATCACTACGATAATAAAATTCAAAATGCATAAAAAGTCTAACCAGAGCTTCGTTTTTTAATCAGAAGAATTCCATTGTATTTATGATAAGAATGAATTTTCTAGAATAATATTGAAAGACAATGATGCAACCATTACGTCATCTTTCTACTAGAAATAACATGAGGTCTAGAACCAAACTTCCGCCAGAGTTCGTTTGCTCACAAACCAAACTCTTCCACTTAGGCATTATGGGATAGCGATTTTTTAGGCCGCGTATATTGTGTGACGTCACTGTAGAATGACGAAAAAACATAACGTCAAACGTAAACAACTTTCAAAACAAGAACGTAAACATCAAGTTCATTACTTTACACTATAATTTGAACAGAGTCTCCCTACTTTTTAATGATCTTTTGATCATTTTATGTTTAAAATAAAATCCATACTTTTATATTAATTCTCTTAAAGTCACTATCTTCAAACTTTTAACTATGAACTACTTCTTTAGTGTTATTTGACTGCGTGATAATCGCGGACTCACAAATCTGTATATTGTACTGCGTCACATAGGAGAGGTCTATTTGTAGGTGACGTAATGAGGCCTCGACGGGGAGTTTGGTCTAATACAGGTCACAGGTGTCAATTTAGTGCAAATAAAAATACAGAACAACACAGCGGGGTTAAGGTGTCCCGAGTAAAATGACAAGTAATAACAGCATATTCATATAAAAGTAAAATTCTTTCAAACGTCGCATATTTTTAGTAAAAAATCGTTTGTCAATACATAAACAAACATCGTATCACGTGGGGAAATCCTTTGCGTAACTATTACGTCGTCATACAAGTGACGTAGAGCTATTTTTATCCGCTAGACTTTTAGTTGTTTATCACCTCGGTACAGGTGAAAGATGCACTCAAATCATTTGCAGTTTAGGCTTGATACATGTATGTCGACATTGATATGGTATATTTAAAGTGATACGGATCGGTACAATATCCTCTCAAATAAAGCAATTTCCATAATCTCAACTCAAATGTTGGGCATTTTCCACATTCACATCCAAATCGTATCTAAACGAGGCAAAATATTGTACCTTTCGTATCAAAATCCTAAATCTGCAACTAGTTACCTTTCTGAATATGCCTTGATCGAAATAAAATATCGTCATCTTCCACCTGTACCGAGTCCATATGTACATGCGTTGGTTTTCTTTATTCCAAATGACGATACACATCGGGGGCGATATCAAGGTCACGAAGTGATGTAAAGATTACTTTACAGTCTTTCGTGCACATACTATATATAAAAATATGAGACTTGTATATTATCAAAGAAAACTGGGGAAAAATCATCTGACAAACAGATTTAAACATATACAGCTTGAACACTAGATAACGGCAATAAATAGCGAGAAAATATTATGACATTTCCCCCGCGATACAACTATAGACCTCAATCATTTAATAACTTTTGAAGTGATGACTTATTAACGATGCTGATTGGTTGAAAAATTCGTTTGATTTCTCTGTAAAAATTTCGTTCGGGGTTCATCTGCACTAAGTACGCGGGACTACTTTTCTCTGGAATGCGTCTTCCGCGTTCTAATTTTAGCGCTATTTATAGAACGGAATTTTCCACACAAGCATTTATATAACGACATGCATTCGTTTGATTTTTGTTTTTCATTGCTATCAAAAATAAGCACAACTAAAGATATGAATAAAATACAAATTAATTTAAAGAAAGAACATACATAAGCGATGACGTGACAGAATAGTCAACTTGATGACGTAGACCACTTACTGGTAGAAGTAGACAGATTACACGAGTTCCCGGTATGAATTGTCTGCTTTACGAGATCGATAACATGACGGAGCAAGTGGCGACTTCTGATCTCGTAAATATTAATGGAATTGAACTGCGTTATATGGGGCTCAGTCAACGAGTGCGTTTTAGATGAAGAGGTGTTGAACTTTTTCCTCGATATTGAAATGAAGCCGAGTTGCATTCCACCATTCCAACGACACAACCAGTGTTCAACGTCTCCTCCAACACAATGCAGCATAAATCCAGTCACCATTTGTTATCTTCCTTTATATCTAATTCAGCTTTTAACCATTCCACCTTTAATTTGGCGTATAATCCATTTAAATATGCACAGTAACGGATCTTGACCTAAACGCACAGCCTTGAGTTTTGTTGTTGTTTTCATTCTTATATATATGTATTCCTACGCGCCATTTCAAAAACGTTAATTCAAGCTTTTTGATGGAAGAAACTATTTGTTTTTCTATCTTAAAAACATAATTAAATGATAAGAAATAAAACTTATAATTCTACGCACATTGATGAAGTTTTCCGTCCAATGTTTCGTTTGATACATGCATCAAACAAAGAATTATAAGTTTCATTTCTTAAATCGGATCACGCGCTCGTCCTTTTCCGTAACGGGTAAGAAGACTCGGACGTGGATCGGCGCAAGAATTGCATCAAATCGATGTATTTCTTCGCCGGAAGCGCGCCCATGGATGAGTGTTAAAAGGCCAGAACCGACTCCCTGAATAATATGTTATTTATATTTTCACCATAGATTCAGTTTTGGTATCATTAACTTCTTATTCACTCTAATACCGAGCGAAGCTCGGACGGGCCGAAGACCCGTCCGCGAAGCAAGGCTCTAAAGGTAACACGTATGTAAAAGAAAAAAGTCAAAATCAGCAAAAGAAAAAGAGACAATCTCTATATACGTTCACTGAAATTTTCGTGATCCATATGGGCGCCGCCATTTATTTTTTCATTACCTACTTCAACAGTTATTCGTGTTTTATTTTGAATGCCAATAATAGAAGACTCTGATGTGCAATTCGTAATTTAAACACTCAGTTAGTTTAAAGTGAATAGTATAATTATCAATGTAACAGGTTTTAGCAAATAATTACATATAAAACCGTAATACGACTAAATAGATGAACGAGTTCATGAGTTTCTTTAAATAAGAATATACGATAAAATTACGGTTACATTTTTACCATTTTGAATTTATTGGTTAATTTTATTTAGTTTTATAACGGCCTTTTTCATTGCATACGGAATGTATTATTGTTGTTTATAATTGTTTGCTTTGGCAAAGAGAAAAAAGTCGAGGCTAAATGTGACGTCACAATGCACAGTTTACGTCGCCTTGCGTTTTATTTCCCGCGTTCAATGAATAGGCGGATCCTGTAAAACTGTTGTCCCCATATAAACCCCTTTGATATTGAGATGTTACTGGATTTTTAGCGCAAGGAAATTTCATTAAAAATATATATTTTTAAATGAATCATAACCTACCATACTTAACGGAATTATGATTACTACTTGGGACACTCCAATGACCATTACATGGTTCGCTCGGTCCAACGGTCACACCGTATACATATTACATACACCTGTAAGTGGAAATTGATAGTGGTACAATACCTTAGATGTGTATAATATCTTAGAGGCATTTGAAAGTACACGTTTCATAGTGTAACGTACGACTCTGACGTCAAAGTTACGTTTATGTATACGTAGCAACCAACTCTAATGGCGTCAATCCACATACGAGGTTCATTTGCGGTTACGGAAATAGCCGAGTAGTTACGATTGCTATAGACCTGTACGTCGTGACGTACTTTTATATTGTGACGTCATATAGTATGAAGTGCACCAAGGTACAGGAACAGATGTCATGCGTCTGCGATTGCGGATACAGATGATCCGACGTCTGGTGTCTTGGTAAAGCAGCTTTCCATCGTCTTCTTTGGGCCAAAGAAACCTTGCCGTAACGCTGGATCGCTTTAACTGACTGAAATCCGCGTTTTCCCCGCATTTCTGAATTTCAATGTGTCAAAAGTGTCTCAGACGACAACACTATGTTTACATTGCCGAAAAGTAATTGAAGTCGTAAAATTTACGCGATTGTTTTTATTTCGAATCTAATAATATTTTTAACTTAGCTTATGTAAAATATATCTATAAAATTAAATGCAATGCAGATATTATCTTATATGTACTCAGAATCAAACAGTAGATGCGAACGACATAGGATTTATTTACGTCATTCGGAGTTGCGCGGTAATTTCAAAATCGTCAGTCCCGTACATCCTTAACTTTACTCGGGACACCTTAACCGGGCTGCGAATATTAACATTTTATCACTACATGTATATCATACAATTTGATAAAGTTTACACTGGTATGGAGAATTTCGTCCGTATAATATAACATTGGTATAGAGAATTTCGTCCGTATAATATAACATTGGTATGGAGAATTTTGTCCGTATAATATAACATTGGTATGGAGAATTCTGTCCGTATAATATAACATTGGTATAGAGAATTTTATACGTATAATATAACATTGGTATAGAGAATTTTGTCCGCATAATATAACATTGGTATAGAGAATTTTGTCCGTATAATATAACATTGGTATGGAGAATTTTGTCCGTATGATATAACATTGGTATAGAGAATTTCGTCCGTATGATATATATCAACGATTGATTTTGAACATTTTATAAATGTATCTTTTATGATAATGTTCACGTTGGATATGGGGCGGCGTATGTGACCGGTCGACAGGGGATTCTTACTCCTCCTTGGCACCTGATCCCATCTCTGGTATATCCAGGGTTCCGTGTTTGCCCAACTATCTATTTTGTATTGCTTATAAGAGTTATGAGATTGATCACTGTTCTGTATCTTCACCTTTCATATGGAACAATTAAGAAATGAAGAACACTTTTGAGCTGTTCATGGTCAATATGAACGGATCTGGATTTGAGACAAATTCTGTCAATCTTTAATTTGGGTTTCTGTACCAAAACTGACAATTTAATGACAGTATACACGGCAAATGTTTGAAATCTTGAAGGATAATCCGAGGAACACCAACCATTCTGTTGGAGTCTGTGCCCCTTATGGACTTCACATAGTGACACCTTTTTAAACTGGGCGACGTGTCAGCCAGTGTTGTCTCGTTACTGTTTATAGAGGGCGAAGCCCTCTCACGGCCCGAAGGGCCGTGAGAGCGGAGCTCTCCCTATAGGTAACACGTATATACATGTTTAAAAGGAAAATATAGGAAAATAATGAAAAATTAAACCATACCTATGGAACTTGAAAAGTTTGGTACCAATGGCGTCGATTCGAATATTAGCTCGTGGACATGTATTCCTCCATTTTGAATCTCGTCTACCCTAGTTCACGTCGTTCTGAGATGTTACACATAAAATCCGTAAAAGCATGTGAATCTTATTTTCTTAATCATATATAATCACTCCACGATTAACGCCATGTTTTTTGTTGTGGTTCAAACGGTATGTTTGTGAATTTGCTAAATAACGACGCTGAATAGGACGTCACAATGTACTGTTTACATCAATTTGCGTTATATTTCCCGCGTTCAATATATAGGCGGATCAAATGTCCAAAATTAGGATGCTTTGATACAGCTCTGTCCGCGTGCTAACTTCGAGATGTTTTTGTCCTGTTTTGGATCGATACTAATGCCAAAACTTTTTTGCTTCGCCCTCAAACACGGTCACACCGTAAAACATATTATTCATAAATAGAGAAACATGTATCCTCGGGGACAGAGTTAACTTAGGTAGTGACTGTTTCCGTTTTTGGCTTCTTTAATTTTATGACTTTTGACTCCATATTATGACCTCAAACTAGCCCTATTGGACATTGATATAACAAATCTGTAATCCATACGACATGCTTAAATGTAATTAAGGAATGACTTTAATTCTGGGGCAAGTTATATGAGTATAACCTGGTTTGGGTCAGTTTACGCTTTATAATCCGCGAAGCGGATTATAAAAAAGCGTAAACTGACCCAAACCAGGTTATACTCGTATAACTTGACCCAAAATTAAAGTCATTCCTTATAATTTAATGCAAGAGACAAAGATGCTAACCTTCATTTCTCAAAATGTACATAAACTCGGAAAAATACAAGTCAACCAAGCCGCGCAATGATTTACTTAGCAACAGCGACACGAAGCGTCTAGCTGCGAAGCCAAAGGTCGCCATCTTTAATCTTAGTTCTACGGAGCCTAGCCATTTATCAAAATATTGTATCGAAAGGAAATTTATCATGATGGAAAATATGTGTAGACTATCCATGTAATGCGTATTTCGCTGCCCTTTAGAGATAGAGATCGACTTTGAAGTCGCTCATCTCCGACAGATTGAGAAAATACGGGAAATTGCATTGTTTAGGCCTACCCAAAATAAATTTTCAAATATCAGAAAATGCAATAATTTACGGTTTTCAACTCTGTGAAAACTTCTACTAAACGAAAACTTACCCTTGTATGCAATGTTGTCGCTAATAGTAAATCCGACACAAGAAAATATGTAAGCAAGTAACAAATAGCGATCCTCATGTCAATGTGTCTGACGTCATGTGATGAAATGTGACATATGAATTTTTGTTTGCTTTGTTGAAAGACGGATCATGGAATGAAACAACGCACCCCCCTCCTTTTCCCTAGTGAGAAATGTATTTTAAAATGAACAGGGTAATGGTTACTTGGCAAATCATTAATTCGAATATAATATCGTTGTTTTAATCTATTAATAGTATTATTCGACCATACATACAGAGAAAGATGTTTTACAAAAGTGATTTGCGTACAAGTATAGGCCTAGATGCTAATATTGACAACGAGAAAACAACATTTGTATCAAATCGAAGTATCTTATTGTGCATGTTGACTTTCTATTCCATAGAAGGCTGAAAAAAGTGCTGCGATGTAAATTTAGAGAGAGAGAAAAAAAAATAGTTCCGACATCTGGTTGTCAAGGGTGTGTGTCCCCATACCAAACCAGATTATACAAAAATAACTTGCGTTCCTCAATTGGAATTTGACCAGTCAGAGACAAGGATACAATAAGAATTAAATTATTTATGAATAACTGAGTCTTGCTGTTCTAGAAAATCTTTCAAAGTACAATTTTCAAAGACTTTTCCCCTATGTTCAAGTTTTATGTAAAGTATGACCCCCGATTTTAGGCCTGTCCGAACTGCAGGTCTATGAAAAAACATCGGTGCTCACGTGACACAGGTGAGTGAAGACGTGTTTTTATTTTGCCCCCTGCGTTCTTTCGACATTTTTTTCCAGAAATTTCTCCGAAAATTTCCAACTTTTTAAAAATATATAGTAATAATCATTCTATGTATCTTGTTTTATACTTCATTTTAAGTGAAATTGGATTTTGGGAATACTGTGGAATCATTAGAATTCGTGGTGGCTCAATTTTCGTGAAATTCGTGGGTACCCCTCACTCACGAATTTACATTCTCAACGAACAAAGACAACTAGTATACAAGAATCTTACAAATATATAAATCCACGAAATTACGTCTCCACGAACCCGTAAAAACTCAGCAATCCACGAAAATTAGCCCCCACGAATTTAAATAATTCTACAGTATTGTGTGAATACGGTGTACATATATATTGTTTCTATTTTTGGTTAGTATCTACTCGCTTGTCCAGTACTCGGGTAAACTTATGTGTGTATTGTGCACCCTACAGTTAACAATGAGTGACAAAAATCTGCTCAAGCCAGTATATCTACGTAATAGAGATATGCAGACAAATAAAACGGAACCGACTTCTGGTTATGTACTCGCTTGTGTAGTGGCTTATAGTACAAAGTTTGTACAAAGAGACCGTGATCTTTTGCGCATTAACGTTGGTTCAGAGGAAAGTCGGGAGTCTTCTAGTCTCAAACGGATTTACTCTCAACAACATTAGCATTTCTGTGTTTGACACAAAGCCTTTTCTGTTGGGACAGACAGACCACATGAAGAGGTCGTAAAAATGACAGCTTGATGATACATAATGTATATGACCATAGGCGTAGCTTGGGTTCGAATATTACCGAGGCAGGGGGTATATCGACATTTTAACAACGTAAAAGGTGTTGTTGTTTTTTTTACCGAGGCAGCAGCCTCGGTTGCCTCAATGGAAGCTACGCCACTGATGACTAATCTAGCACCACCCTGGTACCTGAACCCCAGGGTCATGGAGTTCACTATTTTTGTAGAGGGCTCAATGCTCATTATAATCATACAAACATTTAGCCTCCTTGATGTCCAAAGTAAGACGAATTTCTACAATATAATGTATTTTCGATACATAGCAAAGTTAGCTCCACCTTGTGACATAAAACCTAAACCCCGGGGTGATGAATTTCACAGATTTGGTAGAAGGTGTATTTTTTTTTTATAATCATGCTGATAATCTGTCTGCCTGAGGTCAAGGAATAAAGAGGATTGATTGATTGAATATTGTTTTACGTCCCTCTCGAGAATATTTCACTCATATGGAGACGTCACCACTGCCGGTGAAGGACTGCAAAATTTAGGCCTATGCTCGGCGCTTGTGGCCATTGAGCAGGGACAAACATTGTGAATATCATGGTCTCTACTTCCTTTGGGCCCAAGGAGTGTGGCCAAAACCATCAAAACTAATATAATCGTCAATCCCGGGATAGAATAGGTCCTCAGTACCACTTTGTTTGTCGTCAGAGGCGACTAAATGGGGCGGTCCTTCGGATGAGACCGCAAAACCGAGGTCCCGTGTCGCACGATAAAGATCCCTTCCCCTCGACCCCTAGATATCAATACATTCTGTATATACCAAAATTGGTTGAAATTGCTTTAGTCGAAAATGTTTACAAACGCCGCTCGACGATGGACGAAAGCAATATCACCTGAGTATCTCAGGTGACCTAAACATCTTCTCAAGAATCACTGGACCAGAAAAAGTGTGATTAATGCTGAAGAAGAAAAAGACGTATCCGTTCTCCTTCATCTATCCACGTCGCACGGGATCTAATCTGGGTATATTTAGCTTTTTAATTTATTTATTCTTTTCATAAGCAAATTTTCGAGATAAGAGCTTTTCTGTGTAGACCTTCAGACAGTGAGAAAGACGATAAAATGTATTTAAATATGTAAATGTAGGAAATACAATATACTATCGAAAGAAATATTTTACTACAGTAGAATCATAAAAAGAATGTCATACTTGGATATGATACGTACTAGCAACGAATAACGTGATGTTGTGATGAAAGTATTGTAGAGTGGATTGAAACATACTTTATGATAGACCAATCAGATGGTGTAATTCTTATCCAATCAGCATTGTATAGCCATCCAATCATAATCTTAGTATAAGTAGCCAATCATTGTTGATTAACCCAAGACCAAAGGGTATAAATAAACCGTCCCGTCAACTTCAGTTAGTCTGTTGGTACTCGAACTCGATTGAGGTCTTTTGACTGTTAGTATTGAGTTGGTATCCAGGACAAGCTTGGGGTTGTGTCGGAAAGCAACAGAATTGTTAGCTAGGCCAGTCAGCTCCTACGCTTGGTCCTTTGTGTCTTTGTGACTTTAGAATTGTGTCTTGTTGACTTGTTTCAGGGATAGTGTTTCGGTGACTTTCCCAGGTGATAGGACGGTAGAGAGCTTAGGTTAGGTGGCTGCAGACTGTGTCGGGAAACAACAGAATTGTTTGTTATACCACTCAGTCTGTAGCTACTTAAGTTATACATGTATTTGTGATTTCTCGTATCGATTAGTCTGATTATTTTTTACTATTAGCTCATGGTTTGTTTAATGATCATCCAGTTAGCCTATCTTTGTTTATTTAATAACGTTAATGTAATTGCTCCCGTTCGTCTGCAACGAAGATAGATACATGACAGTAAGAGTATTATAATTGAACTTAATTTCTTAGGAAGGAAACCTAAGTGTACTGTCCTTCGTACGAATTTTTAAGGTACGAGTTATCAAAATAAATGCTAGAAGCCATGTGGCTGAAACATTGTTTACCTGTGGAATTTTTGGAAGTTTAAGGGAAATTACAGTGTAAGTAATTGATTGCCTTTGTAAATTTATTCTTTTACATCTACTTTATTTGATGTTTAATGCATAGTTGCAGCTTTCAACAATAATGATAGATATTTGTGGTTTTCTCTAACCTCGTGTTCTCGAAGTATGATACGCCATTGTTGTCATCACTATGTCTAGGACAATAACTTGTCTATATGTAGTTGAATATTATATGAAATTTGCATTGTTTTCTTTCTCTTCGATAAAATGATGTAAAGTAAGCTATAAGAATATGATTTCATGTTAATAATAGAATTTGAGATAGAATAGGTTGCTGTTCAAAATAATTTTCTATGGAACACCTTAACAGTCATTGTCAAAGTTAGTTAATTCGTACGCTATATAATAATTAGCTCGTCTGTAATAGTTAGCACATTTTCTTATTAGTTTTTATCTTTCTTTGTAGTCTTTTATCACATGCCATCTCACATATTCGTCCTTGTCAATAAAGACATCAGTTTATTTGGACTTGGAAGTATTTTATGTAGATGCTTGGTTGTCTGACTGTCTGCTAATCACGAGACAGTACAGTAAAAGAACTTTCCCTCAACATTTCATCAGGACAGTTGAATTAGTCACCATGGCGGACATGGAAGAGAACATCCCTACACCCACACAGGACATGGATACAGGGACCGCAACAGAAACAGAGCAAAAATCAGAAAAACGACAGTGGAAACCATCGGAAAAGGGGTTTGAATATTTTCATGAAAAGAAAAATGTGAAACTCAACAAAATACATAAACTTTGGGTAGAAGTTGATATGCTACAAGCATCAGAGTGGAAAAACTTAAAAAGTGTGAGCCTTTTGGAATCATGTGAATATGACTTAAGTGAAAGGTACAAGGTATACAACAAACTTGTATCAGAATACAGTGAGCTTGTTTTTAGGAGTGAGGAAGATGAAGTTATGCGGGAGTATGAAGAATTTGCTCGAGATAATCAGGAAAGAAAAAGACTGGTAGAAAAGGCTTTCAAAGACATTCAGGAAAGGAAACAGACACTAGTGGAAACATCTTCATCACATGGATCCAGATTTTCTGTGAGATCAGGAATTTCAGTGATTGCCAAGAAACAAGCAAAAGTAGAGGCGGCTAGGGCAAAGATAAAATTTTCAGAGCAAGAGAGAGATCTTCTGGAGGAGAAGTTTAAAGTAGAAGAAGAAGAAGCACTGACAAAAATAAAGACAGAAAGAAGGAAAGCTGAACTTAACTCGAGCCTATCTCGTCTGGAACACGAAAAAGAATTAGCCGCAGCAGAGGCGGAAGTAGAAGTGTTGAAGATGGTAGGGAGTGAACTGGAGAGGAATGAAATAACTGATACATTGCTTCCCAAACAGCAAGAAAACTCAGAGATAAGGACAAATCGTTATGTGAACGAACATTCTCAGTTTACTGGACACACCAATCTGAATCCAAGTGCAAGACCATTCGACCCACATTCCATGCAAGATCCTAGCTGTTCACAGGAGTTTTTCTATCCTTTACCTCAGCCCAGATATTATACCCGTCGAGAACAGTCACCAGAACGACCTGCACCTGTTAACATGAATTTCTCTCAAAACCAAGTGACTTCAGACCTCACAAAGTTCCTGCTTAGAAAGGACTTGCTGTTTGCAAGACTTACAACCTTTTCTGAACAGCCTGAAGCTTACTTGGCATGGAAAAGAACCTTCAAACAGGTAATGGATGAACTAAATATTGGTCCATCGGAGGAATTGGAACTACTAATCAAGTGGTTGGGACCTGTGTCTTCAAAATATGCACAAAGTCTAAAAATATCTAATGTCAATAGACCCATTCTTGGTGTAGCCCGTTTATGGGACAGGTTAGACCACAGGTACGGTTGTCCAGAGATGGTGGAGGCGGCTCTTAAAAAGAAGATAGAGCAATTCCCCAAGCTAAATAACCGAGACAATGAAAGGTTATTTGAGTTGGCGGACATCTTGGCGGAGATTGACAGTGTGAAAGAGAACTCAACCTACAGTAGCCTGCTGTCCTACTATGACACATCTTCTGGTGTTTTGCCAATTATACAGAAGCTACCTTATTCCCTTCAGGAGAAGTGGACATCGAGAGCAGTAAGGTATAAGAAGAACCACAGCGCGATCTTCCCTCCTTTCAGTGAATTCTTAGACTTTATTCAGGAGATGAGCTACATTAAGAACGACCCAGGACTAAACTACGATAACAACAACAACATGGAAAAACATCCAACGAGCACCTCGCGCAACAGAGTCAATGTAAAAATGTCAGACACTAACACCAACGTTAAGCCAGTGAAAACAGTCTTCCAACATCCAAGGTGTATTATTCATGCAAATTCGAAGCATGATTTGAATGACTGTAAAGCATTTCGACTGAAACCCTTAGAAGAGAGACGTCGACTTCTGAAAGATTCTGGTGTCTGCTTCAAATGCTGTGCTTCGAAGGACCATAGGAAACGTGATTGCACAACTGTCATTGTGTGCAGAGATTGCGGAAGCCACAATCATTGCACAGCTCTACACATTAATACGACGACTGATCGGCCAAAAGGGAGAGATAATGGCGGGGAGGAACCCATTAAACCACCGAATGTTGACAGTACATGCACCGAAATTTGTGGGAAGAATGTCGATGGAAAATCCTGTGCAAAGATCTTACCAGTTTATGTGACAAACAAAAACATCCCTCAGAAACAAATAAAGGCATACGTCATTCTGGATGAGCAAAGCAATAAAACATTAGCAAGATCTGAACTGTTTGATTCCTTTGGAGTGGACAGTGCCTTGATGGAATACACTCTGAGGAGCTGCTCTGGAAAATCACAAATGTTTGGGAGAAAATCTGGTGGATTCATCATACAATCAGTCGACATGTCAGCCAAGATTGTTTTGCCTGAAATTATTGAGTGCAGAGACATCCCAAACAATAGAAATGAGATCCCGACTCCAGAAGCGGTGAGACACCATACACATTTATGCGACATAGCGAACAAACTTGAACCCATAGATGCAGATGCCGAGATCCTCCTTCTGATAGGAAGAGATGCAATTGAGGCACATCATGTACTGGAGCAAGTTGTCGGACCTGCGGATTCTCCATTTGCCCAGAGGCTCAAGCTGGGATGGGTAGTCATGGGAGAAATGTGTTTGGGCAGAAACCACAAACCGGATAGCATAAGTGTCTGCAAGACTTATCATACATCCCAAGGAAGACCGACTGTTCTACCCCCTTGTCCTAACAAGTTTGATGTGCTCGAACCAGCTAATTGCATTTCTTACCCAAAGTCTCAGGACATGATCAATACTAAGCTGGCATCAGATGTCTTCATGCAGACTGATCTAGATAACACTATGGGACCCTCGATCGAAGACAGAAAGTTCTTAAGTTTGATGAACAGAGAACTTTACAAGGATGAAGCTGGACACTGGTGTGCACCACTTCCCTTTTGTGTTCCTCGCAAGAAACTACCAAACAACCGTGCGATGGCTGTTCAACGATCCAGGTCTCTGGAAAGAAGTCTGAGACAGGATCCAGTGAAAAGAGAACATTTCTTTGAATTCATGAATGAACTTATTGAACGGAACCATGCTGAAGTTGCACCTGCACTACATTCAGGGGAAGAATGCTGGTACCTTCCGGTGTTTGGAGTCTACCACCCCAAGAAGCCTGGACAGATACGTTGTGTGTTTGACTCCTCAGCAACCTTCGAAGGCGTCTCATTAAACGGTGTGCTATTGTCGGGACCCGATCTCACGAATAGCCTGATAGGAGTTCTCATGCGTTTTCGAACTGAGCAGATTGGGATTATGGCTGATATACAGAAAATGTTCTATTCGTTTACTGTAAGAGAAGATCATCGAAACTTTCTGAGATTTCTATGGTACAAAGATAATGACTTCAACAAGGACATAATTGAATACAGAATGCGGGTGCACGTATTTGGTAACAAACCATCACCCGCCATTGCGAACTATGCTCTTCAGAAGACAGCGGAGATCGCATCTGAAACATATGGAAAAGACGTCAAGAAGTTTGTTCAAAGAAACTTCTATGTTGATGATGCCCTGACTTCGGTTTCGTCTGCAGAAGAAGCTATCGACCTTCTCACAAGAACCAAGGATGCTCTGATGACTTTAGGAAAGATCCGTCTCCACAAGTTTGCATCCAATAGTGGGGAAGTAATGGCTAACTTACCTCTGCAAGACCTCTCCAAGGAGCTCAAGAATGTAGATCTTGACTCGGATGACTTACCACTGCAGCGAAGTCTTGGGCTAAACTGGGACCTTGACTCGGACTCATTTACCTTTCGTGTTTCCCTGAAGGAAACCCCTTTCACGCGACGTGGTGTACTGTCCACAGTAAGCAGTCTCTTTGATCCCCTTGGACTCATAGCACCTGTGACCATACAGGGCAAGCTTATTCTTCGTGACCTGATTTCAGGAACAGTGGATTGGGACGAACCCCTCTCTGAAAATCATAGAGTGCAGTGGGAGCAGTGGAAAAATTCTCTGAAGGCATGCGAGAACTTATTTATCCCAAGAGCTTATTCACCCATCTCCTTACGAAAAGCGGTAAGAGTAGAAATACATACCTTTTGCGATGCTTCTGAGAGAGCTATAGCTGCAGTTTCCTACTTAAGATCAGTCTATCAAGACGAAACTTCCCACCTCGGACTCTTGATGGGAAAAGCCAAAGTTGCACCGAAGCATGGAACAACAATACCCAGACTTGAGCTGTGTGCCGCAGTCTTGTCAGTTGAGGTCTCAAACATTGTCAGAAGAAATATGGACATCAACATTGATGTTGTAAAGTTTTACACGGACAGCAAGATTGTTCTGGGCTATTTACATAACGAGACCAGGCGATTCTATGTTTATGTAGCGAACAGGGTACAGCATATCAGACAGTTGACGTGTCCTGATCAATGGCAGTACGTACCCACACAGAAAAACCCAGCAGATCTGGCAACTAGATCTGTACCTGCTGACAAAATGAGTAACAGCATATGGCTCAAGGGACCGAAGGAGTTTTTGGATGGTCATCATGATGAAGGTTTGCTGGAACTTTCTGAGGACTCTTACTCTCTAGTGAGCCCTTGTGAAGACAAGGAAGTACGTCCCATTGAGAAAGTTGATACATGCTTGACCAAAATTTTATCAGATCCTGGCATTGAACTCGGATCACACCGATTTGAGCGGTTCTCGAACTGGAGAAAACTTGTAGGAGCCATTGCTTTTCTGAAACAGTTCATCAGAAATAGGAAGAAGTCAGAAGTGTCTCAGAGACAAAGATCCGTAGAATTGTATCAAGAGGCAGAAAGGTTCATAGTGCGTACGGTTCAGAGGGAGATTTACGCTTCTGAAGTTTCCCACATAGAGCAGAAACTGCCCCTCTCCAGGAACAGTCACATTCTTACTTTAGATCCATTTCTAGACTCTGACAACATGTTATGCATCGGTGGAAGAATTAAACATGCCAATATTCCTTTGCAGGAGAAACACCCTTTGCTTATTCCTGGAAAACATCACATCGCCAAACTCCTTATCAGTCAAGTACACGAGAATGTACAACACCAGGGCAGGCATATTACAGAGGGCGCCCTGCGTGCGGCAGGATTCTGGGTAACTGGAGCCAAGTTGCTAATACGTACTCACATCCATAACTGTGTTTCATGTCGTAAGCTGCGAGGATCCTTAGAATTCCAAAAGATGGCTGACCTACCTCCAGATCGTCTCGAACCCAGTCCCCCATTTACTAATGTCGGCGTTGATGTATTTGGGCCCTGGAATGTTGTGACTAGACGAACCAGGGGTGGAAGCGCGCAGTCAAAGAGATGGGCAGTTATGTTTTCCTGTCTGACTACACGTGCTGTGCACATAGAATTGATAGAAGACATGTCTTCATCCGCATTCATAAATGCAGTGAGGAGGTTTACAGCCCTTAGAGGCGAAGTCAAAATCTTTCGTTCAGATCGAGGAACAAATTTTGTTGGGGCCACCAACGACCTCAAGATTGATGCAGTAAATGTGGAAGATGGAGAACTCAAAGACTATCTTTACAAGTCGGGGACTATCTGGATCTTCAATGCCCCTTACTCCTCCCACATGGGCGGAGCATGGGAAAGGATGATCGGCTCAGCACGGAGAATACTGGATGCCATGCTTTCTAAAGTCGCAGACAAACATCTTACTCATGATGTACTTTTCACATTTATGACTGAAGTAGCAGCCATCATGAACAACCGACCTCTTGTGCCAGTTTCAACAGATGCTGAATCACCTTACATACTCACCCCAGCAACATTGTTGACTCAGAAGACTGCAGATGCCTTTTCCGCAAGGAATCTTGGAGAGTTCACAGACAAGGATCTTTTTCGTGCAGAGTGGAGAAGAGTCCAGAGTTTGTCAGATCATTTTTGGAGACGATGGAGAGATGAGTACCTCACCACTCTACAAAAACGTCGCAAGTGGACTGAAGTTCGTACAAACTTGAAAAAAGGAGATGTTGTGCTTCTGAGAGACAAAGCAGTGAACAGAAACAATTGGCCACTTGGTGTTATTGAGGAGACCTTTCCTGGTGCTGATAAAACTGTACGTAAAGTTCGCGTTCGAGTTGCAGGGAATAGTCTGTATACTCGCCCCATCAACGAACTTGTCTTACTAGTCTCTACTTAAGATGTACATACCAAAATTTGTCATTTTTTAAAATAGCATCTGTTTAGACACTTGTATGGAAATCTAGTCATACTTTATGATCTAGTCATCTACTTTTTATATTCATTTGGATGTATAGTGTAGTTTGTTTATTTTGGTCATATTTGTGATATCTAGGAGATATCAGGCGGGGAGTGTACTGTCCTTCGTACGAATTTTTAAGGTACGAGTTATCAAAATAAATGCTAGAAGCCATGTGGCTGAAACATTGTTTACCTGTGGAATTTTTGGAAGTTTAAGGGAAATTACAGTGTAAGTAATTGATTGCCTTTGTAAATTTATTCTTTTACATCTACTTTATTTGATGTTTAATGCATAGTTGCAGCTTTCAACAATAATGATAGATATTTGTGGTTTTCTCTAACCTCGTGTTCTCGAAGTATGATACGCCATTGTTGTCATCACTATGTCTAGGACAATAACTTGTCTATATGTAGTTGAATATTATATGAAATTTGCATTGTTTTCTTTCTCTTCGATAAAATGATGTAAAGTAAGCTATAAGAATATGATTTCATGTTAATAATAGAATTTGAGATAGAATAGGTTGCTGTTCAAAATAATTTTCTATGGAACACCTTAACAGTCATTGTCAAAGTTAGTTAATTCGTACGCTATATAATAATTAGCTCGTCTGTAATAGTTAGCACATTTTCTTATTAGTTTTTATCTTTCTTTGTAGTCTTTTATCACATGCCATCTCACATATTCGTCCTTGTCAATAAAGACATCAGTTTATTTGGACTTGGAAGTATTTTATGTAGATGCTTGGTTGTCTGACTGTCTGCTAATCACGAGACAGTACACTAAGCGAACTCATACAATTTTTCTAATAATTTGTTAGGTAAATACGTTACAATATGATAAGAATTCCAAGTACATGTAAATAATTACTCCCTGAATACATATCATTTACTTAGTTATTAGTCGACATTGGGTGATGAAACTGCGTATGAGCAGACTACTCCTAGATGTAAACAAAATGTTTCGAGCCTTACTATGTACGAGAGTTCTCCAAAGGGAAATAACCCGTACGTATCTCGAAACTAGCGCTTTCAATGTCGTTTGATTTGATCTTTCGATTGCAAATATTTTACATTCAAAATAAATTTTACTTACACATTTACTGAATTGGTGGATTAGTTTTTACTTTTGATTTCAAGTGATACCAATACGGATTGTGCATTTTCATTCGAGTGAAATTCTTTGATTATTTGTTTCATTTCCGTGACAAGATATTAAAAGTGAGGTAAATTTCCATTATCCCGGTCCTCGTAAATTGAGATTAATATAGAAAATAACTTCAATGCGTTTGTGATCGGACATTCTTGCCACCCAGCCACCCCCCCCCCCCTCCTTTTAAAAAAAAGGTGTAACCCAAGTAGTTCTCTGAGGATTATATTTTGAGTTTGATGAATTGAAAAAAGATTTCGACACAAAAACGTAGTCGATTCTACTTATCAGCATGCTTGCTCCCTTACACCATGTATACCCAGGATCCTGTGGTCTTATACAACACAAATTTGTTAAATTATTACCAAATTAAATTACTACTTTGAAAAAACTGCAAAAAAGAAAGAATTAAATAAATAAAATAATAATAATAATGACACAGGTATCGTCAGTCTTTTTGAGATTACAATTGAAATCTGTTAAAATGATATTATCAGGATCTTGACAAAGTTTTGTTATCCATGTATTAATTTTCACGAAAAAAGACTTTCGCTTTCCTTGATTATTTGGTTTTGCTTATGTTTATAATTCATCATGTTTTCTCTTCAAAAGTTATATTAATAAAATTAATACCCCATCCGTAGCTCAGTGGTAAACGGTTCGCTTCGTAACCGGGAGATCGTGATTTCTAGCCCCGCTCGTACCATGGCAGCCTGAGGCGTAACATAGGTAGTGATTGTCCCTTCGCCAAACGCTCGACATTTAGTAGTGAGAATCACGGGTCTTTCGGATATGACCTAAAAACTTAGCATCCAAGACTTCTTTCATGACATCATCACGCTGAAGCAACCACTCATTAGGAGAGGTGACTTTGACTCCGATGCGTTTGGCATCTAGCACAGCAGAAGCATTGACGACGTCGCCAGACTCGTAGCTCTACTGTATTAGGAAATGTGCTGTGTTGAAGCATGATGCATTTCAACGATATTGATGTTGCAAGGGTAGAAGTTGAAAATAATGTCTTCCTTCCCGCTGAAAGCAATAATCTCTTTGCTGATGTTGTCATAGGTTGAACATTTGGGGTCTCCTGGGGGTATGACCAGATACTTGCATATCTTACAGTAAGTCTTGTACTATAAATTGAAACGAAGATGATCTTCATCCCATTAATTTGTACGTGCTTTACGGGTTGATCCCGGTGTGAAATGGAAAATCTTAAACCTGCGCATTCACTGTTTGTTGGTAAGAATTTACCAGAAGACATGAAGCGATTGTCATTTAGTACATGTATTTCTGTCGTTTATAAACTGCTAGGATTGTGCATTTTTCATATTTTATTTTCGAAGTAAGCTCGATAGCAAGTTTTTCTAGCATGTTAATAACACAAGAGTCCTTTACAAACTTACAGGCTGGGCTCCAGGTTTCAAGGTGGGAATTCGTTGATCAGGTGTTAAAAATGCAATGCATTTTAAAATATCCTTTACTCATATAAATCAAGTAGGTAAAACGTTTCGCACGATTATAATAAGCAATGTGAAAAGTATGACCCTTGGGTTCAGAGTTCAGACTCCAGACTGGGTCTTAATTGATCATAATTATGTACATGTATTAGAAAATCCGATTTACTTTTGGACAGATTGAGCACTATTGCCACAAACTTTTCTGAATGTCTTCAATAAAATAAAATATAAAACAAAAACCTTCAACTTATATTCTTAAAAAATCATTGGCGTGTTGCAGTCAATAAATGATAATTTAGAACTCAAATGGAAAATCTCATTGCGCTGTAATGTGATAAAATTTCCTCTCCTATAAAATAAGAATGGTAAATAATCAATTGTGCATGATAGCTATTGTATTAATGAATATAGTATTATCTAGTACAAAGTATAAAAAATGGAAAGATTTAGAAAAGACACAGGAAACACAATGGTTTCTAAAGATCCTATTCAGGTAACCAGTAAGGCCCATGGACCACATATTTACTATTTCTTAATTATCTGGGCTGAGTTTTACTAAACTTCTTATCTTACGCAAGAAATTCTGACTTAAGAATTTCGTACGTTTTAATTTAAGATACGATGCTTCTGTTTTACTAACATGTTCTTAAGTTTCCATCGTAAACTTAACTTGCGAAATATTCGCAACTTACGATCTGACACTGCGCAATCGCATTTGTTACTTTCGCTTTCAGTATTTCATAATACATGTAAATTCAATATGGATTTACAGCAGTTGATGAGGTCCTCATTGGAGATTTAACAATTTTAAAGCAAATAAAGTTCAAAATAAATAATTACTAAAATGTAAGAATATTTTTGTACAAAAATATATTTGTTATGATTGCATACGAAATATCAATCGTATTCATATTCTTTTTAAAAATACATTTCAAAGTATATGAAAACGAAAATAGATTTTAAACTATTAAGAGCCATTCTCTGTAACCACTTAAACATTTATATAAGGGGTCCGGCACGCACTGTCACCGATTTTTTTCAAATTTGGCACATCGACTTAATCTGGCACAAGTAGTGTAAAACCATCATAATTTGGTTGCTATGCAACTCTGTTGCCATGGTAACATGTGCATGCCATTCAGGTCACAAAAGAGTCAATTTTTGCATGAAAAATGACATTTTTCATTCAACTATACTGGATTAACCTGTTTGAGTTCTTATTTAGTCATTATCAAATGATACTATATAGCATTTTTATTATTTAGTTTGATATTTAGTTAAAGGTTTGAATAAGTCTGTTATATTTTCATTCTGTCTGGAAAAGAGGGTTGTTTGATACATTCTGAAAAAGCTAATTTAGAGGCAAATTTGAAGGATGGATAAAAATTCCCGCATTCAGCTTGAAATCTATAAATGCTTGTACAACATACATTAGATATAGTAGTATCATATAACAATGAGACATGTTTGGGAATCTATCATCTCAGCTGTGTTTCCATGGAAACAGAATGATGCATTTTGTCATGATATGACAGTAGAGATGCATTTTTCAATGTAATTCAAAATACAATTTTCTATGTATTCAAAGTATATAATCTTAATAACCGATTGCTACTGATGTTAAATTTTAAATTTTAACAAGTGTAATATGAGAATTCATGTTGGTTGCCATGGAAACGAAAATTGCTATATTTTTTCAAATTCGAAATCCATGCAAAATAAATAAATTTTTAGACCAAAAAAAAAAAAATGCTTTTATAGACAGATTCAACTGAAGTCAATGTTATAGTTGATAAAATATTAATACTGATAGATAATTCATTTTACATTGTTGCTATGGTAACAAAATACCACAAAACAGCAAACTTGATGTTCACATTCTTTTCAAGTAAATCTCATTTTGTTATACATCATGCATGTTCTTCAATCATAAACACTCTTAATTTGTAACAGATAATTAAATCAATGCATATTTTTTTTGTTCAAATGTGCATGATTTCTATTTGTGTATTGTACATGTATCACAAATTGCAAATGTATATCTTAAGAATTCATTAAAATAACTTAGAAAATGCATATTTGAATATTTCAGTTATTTCAAACTATCATGTACAGTGTTTTCCATTCATTTCATTTGAACAGGCCCATTTAGAATTGTAACAGGCAGGGGGGGGGGGTATGGAAATTTTGGAAAATTAAACGCAAAATCCTGCATTCTGAGGCATTTCAGGGGGCAAAATGACTCTTGTTCATATGCCACTTTTTAACCTACATTTTTAAATATATACCAAAGGGTTGAACATTTTTACCTCAGACAAGTTAGTCACAGTGGTGTTAAATACACACCTTTGCGATGTTTTGACTGAAAGAAATCATGTAATGTATTCGTTCGACGCTTCATTATTTTTCACTGCCATGTGCTTCTCACGCGCAAGGTGAGAGTTTAAAATATCGTCCAATCAAAATCGCCGTTTCAAAAAGCTCTCGATAAAAACATAAACAAGGAAGAAATATGAAAGATATTTATAGCCAACCAATTGCTACCGCATACATTCTTTGCAAAGATCGATCGTGTAAATCAACATCACTGAAATTGACAACATATTAGTTTTTGATTTTTTATATTTGAACCGGCCAGAAAATCGTTTGAAACGGTCAATTTGGCCGGCGGCCGGTTCTTAGGGAAACACTGCATGTACATTTAATCACCTTGCCAATCAAATTAAGTGTGACATTGAAATTGAATCATTGATCTTAAAAATTGTTCAAGTTAAATAAACTAAATAGGATACATAAAGATTGTAATTTATCATTGATTCATGAGGAATTAACCCCCCCCCCCATCTCTCTCTCTCTGCAGTTCAATATTAGCTCTGCTTACTATGTATATGCAAGAAATGTTATGCCAGTACCATGTATGAAATATACATGTATTAAACTAACATTTTTTAATACATGACTTGACAATTTACAGTTACTCATGAGAAAGTATTTTGACCTTGACTCGTGACCTTGGCATTTCATTAAAAACAATTGAGGGCCTCTATTTTCTAGAGTCTGGACGTTCATCATTGTCACTCGTTTAACGTATCTTTTTAAACATAGGTATGTGAATTACATTTCAACATCATAAGAAGACCTTGCTTGTAACTGTAACATACCAATGATGGTCATATTGAAGTCATTTAGTATGCTGGGAAAGTCAATATCTTTAATATTTGACATCGTTGGATCCCACGGGTTGATTCATTGATTATCATTTAACGTACCACCGAAGAATTTTTCACTCATATGGAGACGTCACCATTGTCAGTGAGGGTTGCAAAAATTAGGCCTATGCTCGGCGTTTAAATTACGGCCTTTGAGCAGTGGGTTCCGATGATGAATATTTCATAATCATATCCTATTATGAATGGTATACCTTTATTTTAGAATCATATATTACAAAATAGACAAGATAAGCACACACATGCAATCTTTTTCATTTTCTAATTTTGCGCATATATAGTCATCATGGCTAATCGTTTTCTCAATGGCATAGAGGCAACTAAAATATAATGTGATCTGCTGTCCTGATAGAAATTCTTTCCGGTTAAATGAACCACACCCTATCATATCCTTTGAGACAACATGAGCATCGAACATACACTGATTCTTCTGACTTGGCCCCCACCAAAATGACAATACGACACTTCCTACAAAATCAATAAATAATACAGTATGTATTAATTTTAAGAGAAATACCAAGACGAATATATGCAAGCATATCAAAATCTTATGTCCAATCTAAAATGTATTACTTGTTCTCCCCATGTCATCTGCATCTACTACTACATGTAGCTGTAATATGTATTCCTTAAATTATATGTTTGAATGAAATATTATTCAAACCCTTTTCTTACGGTAGGTAATAACTTACTTAAATACATGTATTCTTATCTAGATTTAGTTTTATCTAAACTGTAAGGTGATTATATGATCTCAATTAATCAACACATGGGTTAATCATAATATTCAAAACAGTGAGAATTGTTTTGCAGTGTTTTATCACTTGAGGACTTATGCGACGTTTCTCAATAATATATATCAATTTTCATGAATGTGCACTCTGTCTCGTTTCTACAAAAAAAATCTTGAGGTACGTCGTATTACCATGTCTGTTTTAGAGATAGCATACTGGTACTCAGTATTTTGATAGTTTCTAATATTGTTGCAATCAAAAGTTATGTATTACAGCAGGTTGTATATATAAGGACAGTACAAATATATTTTAGCAAAAAATGGATCAAATCCAGGACCCCTGCATTACAAGATAGGTTATCTAATCGCTAAGCTACTCAGGCCGGTAAAATTTGAATTTATTTCCGAAATCATACAATAGCTTTTTATATCAAGAAGATGGAAAAATATCCAGAGAAAATGTCAGAAATGTTGCTTGTATGTTCTTAATAAATACTTTTGTTTTGTTAGTGGCATGTGTAAAATGAAAACAAAATCAAGCTAAACAAAAAAGAAAAAAAAAGTAGAGTAAATTCCCATGCATAACATGTACATAGGCTAAGGTGTATCATTATCACGCCTCAGACAAAATTGTTGAAATCTGATTGGTCAGATCTTGGTCACATGACGCCGTGAAAAAAACCGTATCATGCGAGTAAAATCCGTATTGGGCGAGTAATTTTATTTATCGTCGGGTTCGACTTGCAGGCATTTCAAAAGGAAAGACATTTGACTAAGTTGTATGATATAGACTCCCACATATACAGTTAGAGGTCTTCGACGTGATAAATTCGTTACACAGTCAGTTAGTGACCTGATACGGAAAAATACATGGTGTGAAAAGAAAACCCGTATCGGGCTCGGCTTCGCCTCGCCCGATACGGGTTTTCTTTTCACACCATGTATTTTTCCGTATCAGGTCACTAACTAACTGTGTAACTAATAGTATTGGTATTTCTACAATATTTCAATTCTTTTTAATTAATTGAATTTATTCATAGAATTGATAATTTTTTAAAGTATCATCAAAAGTAAAGAATAATTAATATGTGGATGTCTAATAATACTGAATAGTGTCCCCACCTCAATTCACTTCTCAGTTGAGTATCTGTACATGTATAACCCCCCCCCCCCCCCCCCCCAACCCCCGAACTAATACAAGTAGAAAAGATTAGAGATAAAATTCAATGTTATGACCCATTACTTTATTTCACGAAGGAGAGCTTATTCAATGTTTTGGCATGTATCAATGGGGGGGGGGGGGGGGGGGGGGGGGGGGGGGGGGGTATGCAATGGCTTAATCACAACAGGGCGTCTCTTTTCTTTTATGTAATATGTATAATAACGAAAGGTCATGCATTTTTCAAATGAATAAATATCTATGATTTTTTGTTTATGATTCTATTAGATCTACTTTATTCTATTATAAAACAGATAATGATAACGATTTTGCATTTATTATCTCAATTTCATCCTAGTCATACGATCCCCTACATAATAAAGTGTGCTGCATTATGCCTAAGTAGATCTAAGTACTGTAATGTGTGACGCCACAGTCTACATTTTGATGTCATATCAATACAACTGAAGCAGTGGCGAGTTGAAGGGTGAATATTTAGCACGCACGCACATCATATGTGCCATGCTATTGGCAGATCTAGAGAAATCCATAATTGTACACAATGTCTATGAAAACATTTGACATCAAATGATTGTGATCAAGTTAATTAATTCTAGGCTTGTGAATGGATTTCAAATAAATAGAATAATTACCTGTATTACTAGAACGCTGGTACTTGGAGATATGTCTCTCACACCTTCTCCTTTCGTGTGGGTGAGTGGAGGGAATATTTTGAATGCCACATGTCTTCGTCTAAACTTCTGTCAGCATGCAGTAAGACATTATCCCGCCATATTATATGTGTTTCTATGTAATTTTACTGCCTTATCACGTTGAAGAGTTTCAAAGGGGAATAACTCTTGATTACAGAATGCATTTCCCCCCATAAATCATTCACTTCAAATTGTATGAAATAGGCAGATTCCCAAAAGTTTTAGTTTAGATTTATGAAGAACATAGATTAGTTGTTTTTAAAACTTGTGCCACTTTATTTGAGGTGGATGCAAATAAAAGTTATTAAGACATAAAAATCATTGAATTTAAACACAATTTTACAGATTTCTTCAATTATAAAAATCACTAAGGATTGTCCATTATTCATTTTTTTTTCTTAAATGAAAACTATGGGATCTGTTTTATAATTTAATATGAAAATTAGAATTTTAAGACTATTCATAATGTTTTATCTTAAACTTTTGTGCCAAAACTACCAACTTCTAGAAAATGGCCAAACTTGATAAAACTGTACCTGTTTCCATAGCAACCATGATCACTATCTAATTTTTAAATATATTTTCTTGAATATGTTATATAGATGTTTCATTCAGGTGAGTTTCATGAAAATCGGTGACTATGCGTGCCGAATTTTTTTAAGTGGTTACAGAGAATGGCTCTTAATTGCAACCGCCGCTTTGACCTAGAGGTAGAGCGCTCGCCCCGCATGCGGAAGGTCGGGGTTCGAATACTGACCACGGCAGACCTAAGTCGTTAAAACAGACAGTGACAGTTCCATCGCCAAACGCTCGGCATCAGGTGTGAATGTCAAGGTTCCTCCGAGATGACCTTATTTTTTAAACGGATGTCCCGTGTCACAGTAGGGTGGCACACTAAAGAACCCTCACTGCTCAATGCCGTAAGCGCCGAGAAAAGACTTGAATTTGAGGCCCTTCACCGGTCTTGGTGACGTCTCCATATGAGTGAAAAATTCTCGAGAGAGACGTTAAACAAGATACAATCAATCAACAAACTATTGTAAATGACTACATACACTGTACAATACACTGGACCATCCTCTTAATATATATACTTCACATAACTTGCAAATTTTCCGTCTCACCATTTTTCAGCGATATTGAATTTTTCGGTGCATTTACCAACACATGCCCTGTAATGGGTGTAGATGTACACCAGAAAATGTACATTTTTGCTCTTGGTTACGGAATGATGTACACTATTCGTGACTATGTGGTCGGTATAGACAAATCAAACGTGTCTTGGTATTTTAAAAATGGAAGTACACATGTATTGGAAATAGACAAAATGAAATATGTGTTCTACCAACTCGATATAATATAATTATTCATCTTCTTAATTTCAAGCTCTGGGGACGGTCGTTCTGACCCTAGCCTACACATTATTGTTGAATCGGTATATAGAAAAAAAATAGTCAAAATCTCTGTTTAATAGCAAGCCCGGCTGTGATGATCCTGAAATTTAATAAATGTAAAATAATCCAAGTGTAACGTTGGAGTATATTTCAAAGAACAAATTAGAACAACACCATATTGTACAAAATACAATGAATAAATTATATTACAGCATTTGCGTATAATAAAATATAAATAATTTGCTATATGTGGACCTACCATGTTAGGATCCCTCCCCTCATTTTTATAAGGATACATTGAGACTCATTCAAAAAAGACAAGTCAGTAGAATTTGATATACAGAGTTTGTTAGCATGTATAGTAGCATGGCTTATTTTTGGCGTGCAGACTAAAAATTGGGCCCGGGAGAGGGTCACGTATATATATATATATATGTTATTTTGTATGTGAAATTTACGCAAAATTGACATCGTCACGTTAAAAAAAGACAAACTAACACACACACACAGAGAGAGAGAGAGAGAGAGAGAGAGAGAGAGAGAGAGAGAGAGAGAGAGAGAGAGATTGTTCCTTTGATTTTAGATGCGCTTTGCATTTTATGTTACACAGAACAGTTTCTTCAATACTAGATCCGCCACTTCATCATTTGCATTATGATGTGAAAACATAGAATATGACGTCACATGTCATTATTTATTGTGTGGAGATTGAACTCGATTTGAAACCCGTGTCAAAATATGGCTGTGGTATCCTAAAAAGTATTCTTGGAGGTGAAAATTTGGGAAATTTCCAGTGAACTGATTAGGCCTACGTGTTTTCGAAAACTTATATCCTAGCGTTCAATGAGTTCTATATTTGTCACAGTGTGAGAACTTCGCTTCTGTCGCTAAAATTTCAACGAGGACCCAGAGGTTTATTTTCATTTTGTCTCAAGATGCTCTGGAACATCGAACAGCGTGAGGGCAGCCATTTTTATTTAGTTAACAATTAACTTACGAAAAAAAATATTAACTTAAGATAGCCCATAGGCTGTCGTGGAGTTACGATGATTTTTTTAACGTAACTTATGCCTCGTTCACACGAAGAGTTTAATTCGCATTAAACGTAAGTTAATGCGAATTAAATCTGAACCGCGTTCACACGGAGATTTTAATGCGCATTAGTTTACTTCGAATTAAAATTGACGTCGCGATTTAATGCGAATTAAATTTACTTCACATTAGCTCCGTGTGAACGCTAAGCAAGCTAATTCGAATTAAATGTAGACGCATGCGTAATGGCCAATTTGGGTCACATGCATCATACCCATGGTCAGCTATATATATTAATGTTAGTTTTGTACGAAAAACTAAGCAAAATGATAATAATCACTAAAAACATGTATAAACAGCATGCCATTAGATAATGTCAGACGTAAATCTGTGCTCTGCATAGGTATAAGTACTGAGTAATACATGTGGAAGGAATTGTTTTTGAATACGACAACAATGTTTTAAAATAGTGATAATAGGATTTTATTTTTTACATTTTTTAAAACATATGCCGCTCATTGTTATTTTTTATACCATATGACGTCATAGTAGACTTGTAATACGTATTAGTAATTAAAAATTACGTCATAACAGTAGTCAGCGGAATGGGGAAAAAGACGTTCCGAAGTTTTAAAATTGGGCCCATGAAGAAACAATATATTGTCTAGATTGAATGCTGGTTGTCGGAGGAAATAACAAGTAATTTCTTGGAAACATATAAATAAACACGACAAAAAATCCTTATGTGTAGATCAGAATTATGTATGTAGGCCTAAATTGTAAACATGTACACTGAAAAAAATAACTAGTAAAATACACTAAGCAAACTAGTAAAACTACTGTCCATACAATCACTAATTTAAAAGTAGTTTTTACTAGGTGTTAAGTAGGTTTACTATTTGTTAACTAGTAATTTAACTAATCAGACAGTAAAACATTACTTTAGTCAATAGTAAATATTAGTATGCATTCAGTAGATTTACTAATCTTCCATTCCTGTATTCCATTCCCAAAATTACTAGCATTCCAGTGATTTAACTGATAGACAAGTAAAATCGCTCTGTTAATCCTTCCAAAAAAAATTGAATACAGAAGATAACATCAAGAACTTTAATCTGAAGTTAAAAGTCGACATGATCTTCTAGTCAATCTTGATTGCGATGGGGGATGTATCTTCTGTGGAATTTCTTGAACTTGTAGTCAGGATTTCTCAAACTTTTCTTTACACAGGATTGCCAAACAGCCATCAGCATCTAAATAAACAAAAACAGAACAGTGTGTTAAAATGTATTAAGTTGCATATTAAAAAAATATCAAGCTGTGTGTAGGATTTCTAATAAACAAACATCAAGAATTAAAAAAAAAGCAGTCATAAGTTCAACGACAAACCTTTTAAGTCAATGTTCCCTCTCCAGCATCCCAATAAAAATGGCGTCTCGCAGAGTAGACCTTACTGCAGTTTTCGCGGGCAACACGGGTCACGATGCTTATGACGTCATATTTCTAGTTACATCACTATCTTGCTTAGTAAATACATTGCTTACTAGTCATGAGCAAGTCTTTACGAGGCATCCTAGTTAAATTAACTAGGTATTTTTTTCAGTGTAGTATACTACATGTAGGCCTATATAGCGTTTTGAACAAAGAATTCTGTATAGATCTACACAATATTCATTAAAATATCTATAAAAATAATTTTCCATAACATAGTATATTCTTTAATTTATTTCGCGCACCCTTTAATAGAGATGCATACGAATCTAATGCGCATTAGTTTACTTCGCATTAAATATTACCGCCGTGTGAACGCTATTTAATTCGAATTAATTTAATGTGCATTATTTTACTTCGCATCAAATTTGATGCGAAGTAAAATTTAATGCGCATCCGTGTGAACGAGGCATTAGGTTATGAAGTTTGATAAGACGGATTTTTATCGTAACTTAAGGTTACGATGAAATCTTAAACTTACGAAGTTTAGTAAAACTCAGCCCTGCTTTTGAAACTCTTCATTTGAATTTTATTAATTTCCTTTTACCCAATGATGTCATATATGACAAGTGTTGTTGAAATCGGCCCTGTTGTTCTGGGCTGAGTTTTACTAAACTTCGTAAGTTCAAGATTTCATCGTAACCTTAACTTACGATAAAAATCCGTTTTATCAAACTTCATAACTTAAGTTACGTTAAAAAAGTCATCGTAACTTTACGACAGCCTATGGGCTATCTCAAGTTAATTTTTTTTTCGTAAGTTATTTGTTAACTAAATAAAAATGGCTGCCCTCATGCTGTTCGATGTTCCAGAGCATTTTGAGACAAAATGAAAACAAACCTCTGCGTCCTCGTTGAAATTTTAGCGACAGAAGCGAAGTTCTCACACTGTGACAAATATAGAATTCATTGAACGCTAGGCTAGAAGTTTCCAAAAACACGTAATCAGTACACTGTGGGAATTTCCCAAATTTTCACCTCCAAGAATACTTTTTAAGATACAACAGCCATATTTTGACACGGGTTTCAAATCGAGTTCAACCTCCACACAATACATAATGACATGTGACGTCATATTCTATGTTTTGACATCATAATGCAAATGATGAAGTGGCGGATCTAATATTGAAGAAACTGATCTGTGTAACATAAAATACAAACCGCATCTAAAATCAAAGGAGCAATCTCTCTCTCTCTCTCTCTCTCTCTCTCTCTCTCTCTCTCTCTCTCTGTGTGTGTTACTGTTTGACTTTGACGATGTCAATTTTGCGTAAATTGCACATACAAATAACATATATAGCCTATATATTAATTTACGTGACCTTCTCAAAAATGAGCCTTGCTACTATACATGCTAACAAAATAAAAATGAGGGGAGGGATCCTAACATGGTAGGTCCACATATAGCAAATTATTTATATTTTATTATACGCAAATGCTGTAATATAATTTATTCATTGTATTAGATATTCGGATTTTGTACAACATGGTGTTGTTCTGATTTGTTCTTTGAAAAATACTCCAACGCTACACTTGGATTATTTTACATTTATTAAATTTCAGGATTATCACAGCCGGGCTTGCTATTAAACAGAGAGATTTTGACTATTTTTTCCTATATACCGATTCAACAATAATGTGTAGGCGAGGATCAGAACGACCGTCCCCCGAGCTTGGAATTATGAAAATGAATAGTTATATCGGTCTACATATAAAGATAGGGGTACACAATATCCACCCCCACCCCCGAGTTGGTAGAACACATATTTGTCTATTTCTAATGCATGTATACTTCCACTTTTAAAATACTGAGGCACGTTTGATTTGTCTATACCGACCACATAGTGTACATCATTCCGTAACCAAGAGCAAAAATGTACATTTTCTGGTGTACATCCTCTACAACCATTACAGGTCATGTGTTGGTAAATGCACCGAAAAATTCAATATCGCTGAAAAATGGTGAGACTGAAAATTTGCAGGTTTTTCTCTTCGTATATGTACATATATTTTTTGTGTGTGAAGTATATATATTAAGAGGATGGTCCAGTGTATTGTACAGTGTATGTAGTCATTTACAGTAGTTTGTTGATTGATTGTATCTTGTTTAACGGCTCTCTCGAGAATTTTTCACTCATATGGAGACGTCACCAAGACCGGTGAAGGGCCTCAAATTCAAGCCTGTTCTCGGCGCTTACGTAGTACGACCTTTGAGCAGTGAGGGTTCTTTAGCGTGCCACCCTACTGTGACACGGGTCATCCGTTTAAAAAATAAGGTCATCTCTGAGGAACCTTGACATTCACACCTGATGCCGAGCGTTTGGCGATGGAACTGTCACTATCTGTTTTAACGACTTAGGTCTGTCGTGACCAGTATTCGAACCCCGACCTTCCGCATGCGGGGCGAGCGCTCTACCTCTAGGCCAAAGCGGCGGTTGCAATAGTTTAAAATGTATTTTCGTTTTCATAACTTTTTACAATAGTTTAAAATGTATTTTAAAAAGAATATGAATACGATTGATATTTCGTATGCAATCACAAAAAAAAAAAAAAAAAAACAAAAACAAAAAAACAACAACAACCAAATATATTTTTGTACAAAAATATTCTTACATTTTAGTAATATTATTTATTTTGAACTTTATTTGCTTTAAAATTGTTAAATCTCCAATGAGGACCCCATCAACTGCTGTAAATCCATATTGAATTTACATGTACTATGAAATACTGAAAGCGAAAGTAACAAATGCGATTGCGCAGCGTCAGATCGTAAGTTGCGAATATTTCGCAAGTTAAGTTTACGATGGAAACTTAAGAACACGTTAGTAAAACAGAAGCATCGTATCTTAAATTAAAACGTACGAAATTCTTAAGTCAGAATTTCTTGCGTAAGAGAAGAAGTTTAGTAAAACTCAGCCCTGGAGATTTACAAAAATATTCTTAGATTCTATCAATTATTTATTTAGAACTTTATTTGCTTTAAAATTGTTAATTATCCAATGAGGACCTCATCAGCTGCTGAACGTCCATATTAAATATAAATGTACTATGAAATATTGAAAGCGAAAGTGGCAAATGCGCTTGCGCAACTACAGATCGCAAGTTACGAATATTTCGCAAGTTAAGTTTACGATGGAAACTTAAGAACACGTTAGTAAAACAAGCATCGTATCTTAAGTTAAAACTTACGAAATTCTTAAGTCAGAATTTTTTGCGTAAGATAAGAAGTTCAGTAAAACTCAGCCCTGTTTACCAGATGACGTCACAATACATTGAGTCGATTGACCTGTAGATAGCAATATGTCACTTGCTTATATGTCACTATGTTGGATATAATACTCTTTTCTTATTGAGATCTAGTGAATATGCATATCAAACTCAAAACGAGGCTTACGTCGTATCGAGTGGAAACAAAAATGGAAAATGAAGGAGAAAAAAAAGCTTCTGTTAAATATCGTTCCAGACTTCACGTTTGGCTGCGTAGAAAACTTTGTCAAAAGAGGTAGCCAAAAGGGAGAAAAGGAAATATCCAAAGGATATAAATATTTATGTGAGAAATATATAACTAACATTACAAATAAGTGAAAAACCCTCGTTTGACTTTTCCTATGCATTGATAATCTGATGTTAAATTACACAATGAACGTAAAGAAACAGATGCGTACATTAAGTCTTATGTTAAATTAAATTAAAACATATTGTATCTTCTTCAAATAATTTAGTTCACAGTACTGTGAATGGGTGTGTTTTGAAGGGGAAATGCCACAAATCCCAGAGCAAGAATGAATCACTTCATGATATCGAGGTAAATATGAAAGTGAAAATAACTTGTTTGTGATATAGCCTTTAGTATTTTGTACTATACAGTTGCATCACTCAAAATTGTAATTCATCATAAATTCAAGCTAACATCCTGATACCACAAAGGGGGGGGGGGGGGGGGATAAGGTCACACAATATAAATTTATTTGCGTATGAAAATTTGGAAAAATCAAATCAAATCTGATTCTAAGTGCCAGCTACGTGCCACACTCCATTCTTGATGAATATATCAAATGTAATACAATTTGTACTTGATGTGCATATGATAATATTATGTGATTGACTTAATTAGTTTGAGATAAGTGTTTTCTTTATGTTGTCATTGTTCCATTTGTAGAATGTTCTGTTGGATGGATCATGTGCGGAGAGTAACAGTTGTTCCTGCACAATTGGACTGTCGGCACACTTAACATGTTTCAGGTCTCCAATTCACTCTGGCCTGTATGAAATCTGTCGACTGGAAATTCATTCCATCTGATGTTCTAAAGACTTTCCTTCCCCAGACTTTGGCATGTACCCCGAGGAGAGAAGACGTGTGGAAGTTCAGCTGAAAACGTCGTTATGTATGGCTACAATGCTAAGTCACCACCTCAACAACCTTGTGAATTAAGATCTACTCTGTACAATCCCATCAATGCTGATGTCCCAAAAATTCAGAACTCCGAGTTTGACAAATCCTGTATGTTGCTTCAGTTGTGAATTTGGGTGGTAAAACGAGTGACTGTGAATATACATATGTACATATACGAAATCTCGTAAATTTCCAAAAGGATCACCTCAAGCAGTGCAACATAAATTGTCACCACACTATGTACCGAATATTTTAGATGCCAGTTAATATCCTCTTCTCCCTGCTGAAAATCTAACGCGACAATAATTGCATGTAATTCTGGATGAGAAAAGAAATGGTAGCTTTTGGTCAATTTTTGTGACAGAGGAGGAATGTTATCAAATTGAGGAGATGACACGGCTACATGGAGAGAGGCACGCAATCCGTAGGGAGAGAATCATTGCATTAGTGTCCGGTGATACTGTAAAGCGGAGAGCAGGTTTGGCATAATAATTCATGCAACATTACCTCGTTCTAAAATAATATCTACAATTTCATGTACATGTATATCAATTTAAATGTCTCAACATTTCCATTTAATTCTTTTCAGTCAATGGAAAACAACAAGAAAAGTTGTTACAGAGAGTATGCGTCATATGTTCAATATGTTGTCATTTGAGGCAGTTGCTGCCGAAGTCTTTCTTAAAGTAAGTTGAAGATTGATATCATACCCCATACAATCTCTAATGTATACTAAAGATCAATGGTAATTAACATTCTATTTAGTTCAAAACTTATTTTAGATAATTTCAAAATCTTTATGAATTTTATATGATAACTATGTCAACGTGGAATTATAGTTAGCCCTTATGCTCCGTGACTTGCTGCTACACCTGATCGGAAGATACAACCCCACCATGAATCCACTTTACGGCTTGTTCGAGATCAAGTGCCCTGTAAAACCCTTGGCAGAATGCAATTACTTGAAAAAGTTGGAAATATGTGGAGGCTTAAACGAAATCATAACTATTTCTACCAAGTCATGATGCAACTTACAGTGATTGGTCTGACCTGGTGTTACTTATTTGTGTGGCTCTGTGATGAAAATCACTTGGACGTTATTGAGTTTGATGATGGCAATATATGAAAAACAAGATGGATTAATTCCATTTTGATCACTTTTTTGAATAAAGGCTTCAAAATTAAAAAGGGTTATATACATGCATCATTTAATTGATAGTAGTATCACCAATTCAAAATATTGAGCAGACAATATATTCCTATGTCAGGAGTGGATTGACCATGTGACCTAAAAATCAACAGGGGTCATCTGTACTCCTTATGTTGTACCAGTGTACCAAGTTTGGTGTCAATCAAGCAATTAATTCTTAATATATAGGAAACAATATATTACTATGTCCAGTTTGACCCTTGACCTTTGACAATGTGACTTCAAAATCAATAGGGGTCATCTTCTCCTGAAGATGTACCAGTGTACCAAGTTTAATGTCTGTCAAGCAAAGGGTTCTCAAGACATTGAGCGGACAGTATATTCCTATGTCCAGTTTGACCCGTAGCCTTTGATTATGTGACCTCAATATCAATAGGGGTCATCTTCTGAAGATGTACCAGTATACCAAGTTTGATGTCTGTCAAGCAAAGGGTACTCAAAATATTGGACGGACAGTATATACCTATGTCCAGTTTGACACTTGACCTTTGACCATGTGACCTCAAAATAAATAGGTACATCTTCTCCTGAAGATGTACCAGTGAACCAAGTTTGATGTCTGTCAAGCAAAGGGCTCTAAAGATATTGTGCGGACAGTATATTCCTATGTCCAGTTTGACCCTTGACCATGTAACCTCAAAATCGCTAAGGGACATCTTCTGAAGATGTACCAGTGTACCAAGTTTGATGTCTGTCAAGCAAAGGGTTCTCAAGATATTGAGCGGACAATATATTCCTATGCCCAGTTTGACCCTTGACCGTTGACAATGTGACCTGAAAAACAATAGGGGTTATCTTTTCCTGAAGATGTACCAGTGTACCAAGTTTGATGTATATCAAGCAAAGGGTTCTCTAGTCATTAAGTGGTCAGTATATTGCTATTCCCAGTTTGACCTTTGACCATGTGACCTAAAAATCAATGGAGGTCATCTACTCTTTAAGATGTACTAGTGTACCAAGTTTGATGTCTGTCAAGCAGAGGGTTCTTAAGATACTGAACGGACACTGTCTTCCTATGTCCAGAGTAGATTGACCCTTGACCTGAAAAACAATAGGGGGCCTCTTCTACTCATAACCAACCCACATATAAAATATTATTACGATCAAGTGAGTGGTTCTCAAGATATGAGCGGACAACTTGTGGTCTACCGACCGACCGACAAGTGCAAAGCAATATCCTCCTCTTCTTTGAAGGAGGGCATAATAAAATGTCTTTGTGAAACACTGATGTCCCCGGATGACAACAAAGTAATTCTGGTAACGAAAAAAGCTCTTATCACAAGGAATACACATGTGAAAATGAAAGTCCTAGCGCTAATCATTCAAAAGTTATGACCAGGGCTAACGTTTTGACAGACAAACAGACCAAACCTTATGAGCCCCCTAATCTACTACTACAGGGACATAAAAGGGAAATGAAGTGCAAGAAGCCTCACTTATCATAAACAAAAACAAATATATTTATTGAAAAGAAAATGCCAAAAAGATGGAATATATAGATATTAAATAGCGATTCTTGTAATGATTAAGTGTAAATGCATCATTACTCTAAATCAGAAATGAGAAAATGCGTGTTGTAACTTGTAACATTATGTTTAGTTTTAAGTGATTGGATATACAATGTGTTACCCCTACTGCAGATATTAGCAGTGTTAGTGTGTTACTCTTTCATTGATATTCATTAATTATGTCTCCGAACACAAAGTGTCGGAGACATATTGTTTTTGCTCCGTTTCGTATTATGTCTCCGAACACAAAGTGTCGGAGACATATTGTTTTTGCTCCGTTTCTTATTAGGGTCTTCCGTCTTCAGCGGAAGACCCTTCTATTATTCTATTGTTGATTTTTCACTTTTCTTATTATTAGGGTCTTCCGTCTTCAGCGGAAGACCCTTCTATTATTCTATTGTTGATTTTTCACTTTTCTTATTATTAGGGCTTTCCACCTTTCTGTGGAAAGTCCTATTGTTATTGTTCTGTTTATTATTATTTTCCTGCCGTCAAAAAAAATTTTCGTCTTAAGACTTATCGAAAAACTTTATAGTCCATCATATAGTACTCCCTGAGAAACGAATACAGTTCACCCTGCGTAATTGACCTTTGACCCCTTACGGAGTTATTGGACCTTTCGCAGAAATCATTGTTAGCACTTCTACTTTGTAACCATAAATGATAGAAGGATAAAACCTTTTCTAAAACATAGAGGGTAATTAGTAGAAGGGAAGAATTTAAAATGAAGGGATTCGGTGTCCCCTAAAGGGAGTTAATGCCTCTTTATGTTTTGCAATTTATTCGTAAAATATGTCGAGCTTGAGAACGGTTTGTCGTAGAGACATGGGACCAACTGGAATAGGATCGGTGACCTTTGACCTTGAAAATTAGGTCAAGGTCAAAGGTCAAGGTCATCAGAAAAGAGGAAAAAATAGCACTTTTTATACTCTCTTTCCTGCTTAAGATAGCGTTGAAATATTATATGGGTAAGTATTGACTTCTTGATTGGTTTTGATAGTATGCATTACAACTTTGAACTTTGACCCTTCTGTGAATTTCGGAGACTCGCGTCGAAAACCTTGTTATCGCTACTCCTACTTAACGGAAAGTCATAGAGACACGAAACCTTCGCTAATGAATTCACAGTAAAACCCTCTTGCAAAGAAAAAATAATCAAAGGGATACGAAAACCCTTAAGCATAGTTATTGCCCCTGAAAGTCTCCAATATCATTATCTAAGCCTATAACTTTTGTATTAATAGAGATAGAGACATGGGACCACTTGCATTAAGACCGATGACCTTTGACCTTCAAAATGAGGTCAAGGTCAAAGGTCAAGGTCATCATCAAAATTAATTTTTTTCCATTTTCAAGGTCTTTCAAAGTATTTTTAGCATTGAGAAGTTAACCGAAAGTAACCGAAAACCCCTAAACAAATTATTGACCCTGAATGTCTTGATTAACATTTTTTAAGCTTATAGCTTTTACATTAATATAGATAGAGACATGGAATCACTTGGATTAAGACCGATGACCTTTGACCTTCAAAATGAGGTCAAGGTCAAAGGTCAAGATCATTGAGAAAATTATTAAATTTTCTAAGTCGTTTTGAGTTTCGTACATCATCCTAAATATTCTTAAATATCTATCTTTAAATCATTGTAGGTGGAAAGCCCTCTAATTGTTCGCGAACAATTAGGATCACTAGTTATTATTAGGGCTTTCCACCTTTCAGTGGAAAGTCCTATTGTTATTGTTCTGTTTATTATTATTATTATTATTATTATTATTTTCCTGCCGTCAAAAAAAATCTTCGTCTTAAGACTTATCGAAAAACTTTATAGTCCATCATATAGTACTTCTTGAGAAACGAATACAGTTCACCCTGCGTAATTGAACTTTGACCCCTTACGGAGTTATTTGACCTTTCGCAGAAATCATTGTTAGCACTTCTACTTTGTAACCGTAAATGATAGGAGGATGAAACCTTTTCTAAAACATAGAGGGTAATTAGTAGAAGCGAAGAATTTCAAATGAAGGGGTTCGGTGTCCCCTAAGGGGAGTTAATGCCTCTTTATGTTTTGCGATTTATTCGTAAAACATGTCGAGCTTGAGCACGGTTTGTCGTAGAGACATGGGACCAACTGGAATAGGATCGGTGACCTTTGACCTTGAAAATTAGGTCAAGGTCAAAGGTCAAGGTCATCAAAAAAGAGGAAAAAATAGCACTTTTTATACTCTCTTTCCTGCTTAAGATAGCGTTGAAATATTATATGGATAAGTATTGACTTCTTGATTGGTTTTGATAGTATGCATTACAACTTTGAACTTTGACCCTTCTGTGAATTTCGGAGACTCGCGTCGAAATCCTTGTTATCGCTACTCCTACTTAACGGAAAGTCATAGAGACACGAAACCTTCGCTAATGAATTCACAGTAAAACCCTCTTGCAAAGAAAAAATAATCAAAGGGATACAAAAACCCTTAAGCATAGTTATTGCCCCTGAAAGTCTCCAATATCATTATCTAAGCCTATAACTTTTATATTAATATAGATAGAGACATGGGACCACTTGCATTAAGACCGATGACCTTTGACCTTCAAAATGAGGTCAAGGTCAAAGGTCAAGGTCATCACCAAAATTAATTTTTTTTCATTTTCAAGGTCTTTCAAAGTATTTTTAGCATTGAGAAGCTAACCGAAAGGAACTAAAAACCCCTTAACAAATTATTGCCCCTGAATATCTTGATTAACATTTTTTTAAGCTTATAGCTTTTACATTAATATAGATAGAGACATGGGATCACTTGCATTAAGACCGATGACCTTTGACCTTCAAAATGAGGTGAAGGTCAAAGGTCAAGGTCATCGTGAAAATTATTAATGAAATTTTCTTGGTCATTTTGAGTTTCGTACATCATCTTAAATATTCTTAAATGTCTTTTTTAAAATCATTGCAGGTGGAAAGCCCTCTAATTGTTCGCGAACAATTAGGATCACTAGTTATTATTCTTTTTTTTTCTCCTTACCGATTTTTGTGCAGAAGATTTCTCGGAGATGGCTGGATCAATTTGCTTCAAATTTTCAGGATTGATGCGTTGCCATTTGAAGTTTGTACCGCCGTTTCAATTTTTGAAAAATCACTTCCGGTTGGAAGTTATCCCCCTTTTATCGATTTTCAGATGACCATTTTGTCCAGACAAAAACTCAAAAACGATAAAAGCTAGAGTGCTGAAATTTTCAGTGATGTTAGACGACATGTTGTAGTTGTGCACCTGGGTTTTCAAAATTTCCGGAAGTGCCTAGTATGGAAGTTCGGTAGGGGTCGAAAATGGAGTTTTAAAAAGTGTCTCATTTTTCTCCACGTTTTAAATCATAACTATTTACTCGTAAATATTTTGCTTAGACATATATAACCAAAGTTGTACAGTTTATTGAGATCTTTCGTGTCATATCAAGAAATGGGCCCATAGGCCTCATGGCTCGCCTGAACCATTGAATTTCTGTTACAATGATTAACTTTTTTCTCACGAAACTTTTGATAAGACATGTAGAATAAAAGTTATTCAGGTTTGCAAGATCTATCTAATGATATAAAAACCTAGGCCTCAGGGCGTCATGGCTCGCCTGAACAGTCGAATTTGTATCACAATTAATAACATTAATAACTTTTTTCTCGAGAAACTTTTGACAAGACATGTAGAACAAAAGTTGTTTAGTTTCGCAAGCGTTAACTAACGATGTTAAGAAATAGGTCTGCGGGTCTCATGGCTCACCTGAACAGTTGGGTTATTGTTGCAATCTATAACATTTTTGTCAAGAAACTTTTAATAAGACATCTTGAACAAAAGTTGTTCAGTTTTGCAAGATCTTTCGAACAACATCATGAAAAAGGCCAACGGGCCTCATGGCTCGCCTGAACAGTTTGATCAGTGTCACAATTACTAACTTTTTTCTCGAGAATCTTTTGATAAGACATGTAGAACAAAAGTTGTTCAGTTTTGCAAGATCTTTCAAACGATATCAAGAAAAAGGCCCACGGGCCTTATGACTCGCCTTAACAATGATAAATGTCGCATAACGTTATACTCGTAAATATTTTTTTTAGACATATATAACAAAAGTTGTACAGTTTATTGAGATCTTTCGTGCTGTATCAAGAAATGGGTCCATGGGCTTCATGGCTCGCCTGAACCATTGAATTTCTGTTACAATGATTAACTTTTTCCTCACGAAACTTTGATGAAACATGTAGAATAAAAGTTGTTCAGTTTTGCAAGATCTATCTAATGATATCAAAAAATGGGCCTGCGGGGGTCATGGCTCGCCTGAACAGTCGAATTTGTATCACAATTAATAACATTAATAATTTTTTCTCGAGAAACTTTTGATAAGACATGTAGAACAAAAGTTGTTTAGATTCGCAAGCGTTACTAACGATGTTAAGAATAAGGCCTGCGGGTCTCATGGCTCACCTGGACAGTTTGGTTATTGTTGTAATCTATAACATTTTAGTCAAGAAACTTTTAATGAGACATCTAGAGCAAAAGTTGTTGAGTTTTGCAAGATGTTTCAAACAGCATCATGAAAAAGGCGAACGGGCCTCATGGCTCGCCTGAAGAGTTTGATTAGTGTCACAATCAATAGCTTTTTTCTGGAGAAACTTTTGATAAAACATGTAGACCAAAAGTTGTTCAGGTTTGCAAGATCTTTCAAACGATATCAAGAAAAAGGCCCACGGGCCTTATGACTCGCCTTAACAGTCTGATAAATGTCGCAATCAATAACTTTTTTCTTAAGAAAATTTCCATAGGACATGTAGAACAAAATTTGTTCAGTTTTGCGAGATATATCTAGAATGATATAAAAAAAAAAATAGGCCTCCGGGCGGCATGACTCGCCTGATCAGTTGAATCTGTATCGCAGTAAATAACATTATTAACTTTTTTCTCGAAAAAAAAGCTGACCCCTTTAATTAGTTGCCGAGAGGTAGAGAGAGTTTTTAATTTATAACATTTAAATGATCAATATTTGTAAAACATTACCAAAGCTAAATTGTACGTCTAGACAATATATTTGTATCATTATTTATGAACGAAAATGTCAGTCAAATTCTTATCTAATCACATCTAAATTTGGACGGAAGACCCACTCGTTGCTCGCAACGAGATCGAATCTAGTTATTATTTATTATTATTCTTTTTTTTTCTCCTTACCGATTTTTGTGCAGAAGATTTCTCGGAGATGGCTGGATTGATTTGCTTCAAATTATCAGGATTGATGCGTTGCCATTTGAAGTTTGTACCGCCGTTTCAATTTTTGAAAAATCACTTCCGGTTGGAAATTATCCCCCTTTTATCGATTTTCAGATGACCATTTTGTCCAGACAAAAACTCAAAAACGATAAAAGCTAGAGTGCTGAAATTTTCAGTGATGTTAGACGACATGTTGTAGTTGTGCACCTGGGTTTTCAAAATTTCCGGAAGTGCCTAGTATGGAAGCTCGGTAGGGGTCGAAAATGGAGTTTAAAAAAGTGTTCAATTTTTTTCCACGTTTTAAATCAGAACTTTTTACTCGTAAATATTTTGTTTAGATATATATAACAAAAGTTGTATAGTTTGTTGAGATCTTTCGTGTCATATCAAGAAATAGGCCCATGGGCCTCATGGCTCGCCTGAACCATTGAATTTCTGTTACAATGATTAACTTTTTTCTCACGAAACTTTTGGTAAGACATGTAGAATAAAAGTGGTTCAGTTTTGCAAGATCTATTTAAAGATATCTTTAAAAAGGCTTCCGGGCGTCATGGCTCGCCTGAACAGTCGAATTTGTATCGCAATTAATAACATTGATAACTTTTTTCTCGAGAAACTTTTGATAAGACATGTAGAACAAAAGTTGTTCAGTTTCGCAAGCGTTAACTAACGATGTTAAGAAATAGGCCTGCGGGTCTCATGGCTCGCCTGAACAGTTGGATTATTGTTGCAATCTATAACATTTTTGTCAAGAAACTTTTAATAAGACATCTAGAACAAAAGTTGTTCAGTTTTGCAAGATCTTTCCAACAACATCATGAAAAAGGCGAACGGGCCTCATGGCTCGCCTGAACAGTTTGATCAGTGTCACAATTACTAACTTTTTTCTCGAGAATCTTTTGATAAGACATGTAGAACAAAAGTTGTTCAGTTTTGCAAGATCTTTCAAACGATATCAAGAAAAAGGCCCACGGGCCTTAAAACTCACCTTAACAGTGATAAATGTCGCATAACTTTATACTCGTAAATATTTTGTTTAGATATATATAACAAAAGTTGTACAGTTTATTGAGATCTTTCGTGCCATATCAAGAAATGGGCCAATGGGCCTCATGGCTCGCCTGTACCATTGATTTTCGGTTACAATGATTAACTTTTTCCTCACCAAACTTTGATGAAACACGTAGAGTAAAAGTTGTTCAGTTTTGCAAGATATATCTAATGATATCAAGAAATAGGCCTACGGGCGTCATGGCTCGCCTGAACAGTCGAATTTGTATCACAGTTAATAACATTAATAACTTTTTTCTCGAGAAACTTTTATAAGACATGTAGAACAAAAGTGGTTCAGATTCGCAAGCGTTAACTAACGATGTGAAGAATAAGGCCTGTGGGTCTCATGGCTCACCTGAACAGTTGGGTTATTGTTGCAAGCTATAACATTTTAGTCAAGAAACTTTAAATGAGACATCTAGAGCAAAAGTTGTTCAGTTTTGCAAGATGTTTCAAACAACATCATGAAAAAGGCGAACGGGCCTCATGGCTCGCCTGAACAGTTTGATTAGTGTCACAATCAATAACTTTTTTCTCGAAAAACTTTTGATAAGACATGTAGAACAAAAGTTGTTCAGTTTTGCAAGATTTTACACGATATCAAGAAAAAGGCCCACGGGCCTTATGACTCGCCTTAACAGTCTGATAAATGTTGCAATCAATAACTTTTTTCTCAAGAAAATTTTAATAGGACATGTAGAACAAAATTTGTTCAGTTTTGCGAGATATATCTAGAATGATATAAAAAAAAATAGGCCTCCGGGCGACATGACTCACCTGATTAGTCTCGAATTTGTATCGCTGTAAATAACATTATTAACTTTTTTGTCGAAAAAAAGGCTGACCCCTTTAATTAGTGGCCGAGAGCGGCAGAGATTCTTTAATTTATAGCACTTAAATGATCAATATTTGTAAAACATTACCGAAGCTAAATTGTACGTCTAGACAATATATTTGTATCATTATTTATGAATGAAAATCTCAGTCAAATTCTTATCTCATCACATCTAAAATTGGACGGAAGACCCACTCGTTGCTCGCAACGAGATCGCATCTAGTTATTCTTATTTTCTTCTTCTTCTTCTTCTTTCCAGAGAAATTTGTCCGCTCGATTTTATGAAAGTGTTTCAACAGATCCACTTCAAACTTTGTGAGCTGATAGGGGGTCATGAGGAGGGGTGCAATCAACTTTCGAAATTTTCAAAATGGCCGCCGTTTCAAAATGGCGGCCAAAAACGTAAAAAAAATCAAGGTTGTCGGATTTCAACCAAATTTTACTTATAGGGTAATTTGGTGACCCTGAGTTCATTTCCACCATCAAAAAAAATTTTTGAGCCGCCATTTTGAAAATGGCCGCCATATACCAAAATATTTCAAAATGTTAAAATCTCTACAACATTTGATTTCTGGGGTAATTGGAGGGTCCACAGTTCATTTTTAGCATCAGTATTTCCTTCCAATCTATTTTCAAATGTTTCAAAATGGCCGCCATTGAAGAAAATGGCGGCCAAAAATCAAATCCGTCGGATTTCAACCAAATTTAGTTTCTAGGGTTTTTGGAGGATCCTGAGTGCATATCTGGCATCAAAAACCATTTCTGACATGGGGAGGTGTTCGGAGACATTTGTGTTGGCATCCCAACACAGTTATTGCTCGTTATTCTTATTTTCTTCTTCTTCTTCTTATTCCTCTTCTTTCCTGAGAAATTTGTCCGCTCGATTGTATGAAAGTGCTTCGACAGATCCACTTCAAACTTTGTGAGCTGATAGGGGGTCATGAGGAGGGGTGCAATCAACTTTTCAAATTTTCAAAATGGCCGCCGTTTCAAAATGGCGGCCAAAAACGTCAAAACGTCAAGGTTGTCGGATTTCAACCAAATTCTATTTCTAGGGTAATTTGGTGACCCCAAGTCCATTTCCACCATCAATTTTTTTTTTCAGCCGCCATTTTCAAAATGGCCGCCATATACCGAAATATTTGAAAGTGTTAAAATCTCTACAACATTTGGGTTCTGGGGTCAATTGAGCATCCACAGTTCATTTCTAGCATCAGTATTTCGTTCCCATCAATTTTCAAATGTTTCAAAATGGCCGCCATTGAAGGAAATGGCGGCCAAAAATCAAGTCCGTCGGATTTCAACCTAATTTACTCTCTAGGGTTGATGGAGGATTCTGAGTCCATTTCTGGCATCAAAAAGCATTTCTGACATGGGGAGATGTTCGGAGACATTTGTGTTGGCATCCCAACACAGTTATAGCTCGTATTACATTGTGTCATTTTTTCTTGGCTTTTTTGTTCATTACTAGTGTGTCCTGAAATTTTCTTCATTTTTATTGTTTTTTGAGTTACAAGTCTGAACTAAGATTTGTGAGGGTATTTTTACATACCTTTTCTCATTTTTTATTTTGTTCATTATTTCTTACAGTTAGTGACTACTTTAGAAAATATCCTCCAACAATGACAATATTCACTCAAGAATAACTGACAAATTCAACGATTCAATTTCTCAGAAACAAATTGAAAACTTCGACCTGATATTTCTAGCAGAAACGCATCTTGGTCCTGAGTCATCAATATCCAGTCTGGGTTCTTATCATTTTCATACAATATGTAGTCCAAACACAAGAACCGATACTTTGTAGGACTGGGTATATCAAGAAAATGTTTAAACAACTCTATTACAATTTTACCAAATACTTGCAAAGACTATCAATGGATTAAACTGGACAAAATCGTTTCAACTTGTACCAAGATCTATACATATGTTTAATTCATACATCCCCATAGTGTCTACCTACATTTAAAAACTTGACTATGATATTTTTGATTGTTTAGAACAAGACTTTGTAAAATACAAAGGTTTTGGTAATATCATTCCAGCTGACAAAGCTTGTAAATAAATTGTCTTTGTTTGTAAGGCTCATTATTACAACTGTATTTTTAACGAACTTGGCATTAATTCTACTTTTGGTAATCGTACTTATACTCCAACTGCCCTTTCAATAATTCTTCGAAACCATGCTTCAGTCTTAGACACATTTAATATCCCAGTCAATGGGTCGAATGAATATGAGTTACAGTACATGAACCTATACTGGATTCCTAAACTACATAAAAACCCTTACAAACAAAGATACATTGCTGGACAAAGCCCCTATCTTTGCTCCTCATGAAAATATTAACAGCTGTGAAGGAAAAACTTCAAACTTAGTGTGTGACTACATATGCCAGAAGTGGTGTAAATCAAATGTGGATTCTAAAAAAATTCTAAAAAAGTTTTAGTAAACTTGAATTGCAAAACTTTTCCCAAATCAACAACACCAAAACGTGACTTTTCAACACTTTACACGACCATTCCTTACGATAAATTTAAGACTAGACTTTTTGACATCATAGACAGTTGCTTCTTCAACAAAAATCGAAAACGAAAACATTCATATCTAGTGATCACTCATCCAAAAAATTACTTTGTTAAACACCACTCTGATTCCACACACAAGTACTCTGAAGTTAAATAAAATATTGCTAGAGTTCCTCATTGACAATATCTTCGTGGTCTTTGGTGATCAGGTCTTCCAACAGTCTGTTGGAATTCCCATGGGCACGAATTGTGCACCTTTGTTAGCTGACCTGTTTTTATGTTCACATTAAGCAGAATTTATTCAAAACCTACGTGAGAAGAAAAATATCTTGCTGTGGCCTTCAATTCGACATTTAGATACATCGACGACGCTTTATCCATTAACAATGATAACTTTCATTCATCTGTCGATTCGATATATCCCTGTGACCTCGAAATAAAAGACACCACAGAGTCGTCCACTTCTGCTTCATACTTCGATATTTTATTTAAAGTAGATATTAACGGCAAACTAACAACTCAACTTTATGACAAACGGGATGATTTCAGCTTCTCCATCGTCCACTTATTCCAGTAGCACCTGTATATGGTGTTTATATCTCTCTCAACTGATTCGATACGCAAGAGCTTGTTATGCGTATGGTCAGTTTTTAAATCGAGGCAAGCTACTGACAAACAAGTTGATGATACAGGAGTTTCAACAGCCTCGTTTAAAGTCAGCATTTCGCAAATTATATGGTCGTTGTAACGATATAGTTTGCCAATACAACCTATCATTGGGTCAAATGCTGTCTGACGTGCTTCATACAGATTGTTAGACCGTTCTTGGGCACAATGATTGTGATTAAGGATAACCCCGTTTACCTGATCAAGATATAGGGCTCACTTTGGGTGTGACCGGTCGACAGGGGATAATTACTCCTCCTAGGCACCTGATCCTACCTATGGTGTGTCCAGGGGTTCGTGTTTGCCCAACTATCTATTCTGTATTGCTTATAGGAGTTATGAGATTGATGACTGTTTGTTATTTTCACCTTTCACTCAGTTGAAAAGGTGCAAGATGATTGGACAATATTACTACTGATGCTGTGGAACTTCACCAGGAGTTGATAGTTAAATATGTTTTTATGGGTTTCCAATAAGTTTGTTGCTTTTGAAAAAAAATCAAACGCGAAGAGAAACTTCTTAACTGACTCAAGCCTTAGTGCAATTTTTCGAATGCATCAGTCATTCAAAATGCAGATTACAAAACAGTTGCAATATAATTTTATCTAGGCAAGGAAATACAGACATTTAAATACTTTCAACTGCTTCCATGCTTTCCATTGTGAGAATTATTTTGTTAGGATACTTATTGGCTACAATCCGATCACGTCCGCAATACAATAGGTTATTACAAAAAACACAGAGGCATACTTGACAGCTGCAGATTTATTGATAATAATATCCTTCATTTTTGCACAATGAAAACAAATGGATATAGAGCTCTTTAAAAGAGTTACGAGTTGGCCATTGTCGGAAACCCACGGTCGGTCGTACTCCTTTTACCTCCTGTGGGACACAACGCCGATGTTTTCGCATACCTTACGTGACCTATCGAGGACCAATGGGAATCGCCATAAGTAATCCTGGAACTCAAAGTGTCAGCAGTAAAATGAAAATGTGTGTGTTTTGTTGTGTCACTATCAAAGATATATAAATGAAGACTCCAGGTTTTGCACTCAAAATGGCTGATTATTTTGGCTAATACTTCACTTTCACATGTGCCCCCCCCCTTTTTTTTTCTCGGAAATCCTGGATCCGCCACTGGTATGTTTATTATTATCACTGCTACATGGCACGTGAATAAAATCAGTCATGCATGATACAGTTTAAAAATTAGATGATAATTTAAATTAAAATATGGTCTTATAATCCCGTTCAAGTGTCATTTTGTAATTTGATGTGAGACATCAATTGTGTTTACACGAGAGAGGTATGTAAAGGTCATAATTACTGGTTCAAATTGTGTCGACAACACAACTGGAAGAAATTACGGCAGTAACGTAATACGCAAGTAAGTTTAACATACCTATATAAACCGATGAAATACCAAGTCCATTAAATACACATTGTTCCCGTATGATGGATAAAAGTAGCGAGGCTACGAGTGCTGAACATGTAGACTCGTACGCAGTAGTAAACTCTTAGTAAAACAGGCTTTTTCCTCCCCAGTCTTTATAGACACAAATGCACCCTCCGCTTCAATAATGCAGATAAAACATCTCGTTGAAAGCTTTGTAACTTGTCCAACTTAACGTAGTCAAAATCTTCGCTTTGAAAGCATGTTTTCTATGTTCCCGAACACTGGATAAAAGGGGGCTTTTTCATTGGTTGAATATCGCAGTAAGGAATGGTAAAGCGACCAATCGCATATAGAAGCCGAGACACACCTTCCAGCGAAAATATCGGCGTTGTGTCCCACGGGAGGTAAAAGGAGTGCGACCCACCGTGGGTTTCCGACGATGCGAGTGAGCATATAAAAACATTTCCATTTATGGCTTAATGTATATTATTCAACGTACATGTAATTTAATTCTACTTATAAATGCTCAACGTTGAATTGCAAAAGCGCTTTGAATGAATTTAAACTTCAATTCTTAACAATTTGAGTCATCACATTACAAAATTCCAGTCATTATTTGAAATTTTTGCACCTTAGGAATCTGTATGGTCTACACCATAATTCATTTCTTAAAGGACATATCGCATGTTTCCAAAGTATACAAAATCATTTTGTCTTTCTTATGCTTATAGTAATTAATTCTAATAGTTCGTTCACCGAAATATTGCGATAATAAGCCACAATACGGATTTAAATCTTAGCTCCATTTTCTCAAAGTCTCGTTAATTAATTAGGTAGTCACGTGGTACAGTGACGTCATATGCGACCTTCTTCGATCAACTGATAGTGAAAATAATATTATATAGTTTTAAAAACCTAATTTTTTAAATAGAAAATGAGCCGTGTAACGTCTACACGAAGAACATTATTCAAGAATGAGGAAGTAAGTAACGTATATTTAATGTGAAATTTTAATTCATAGGTCCAAAATCTTCCACACTAGTCTGAATTTTGCTGCTGCTGTCATAGGTGAAAAACCAACCGGTGACCTGGACCGGTAAATACCCTAGTAAAAATAAACTGGTGAAATCGGGAGACCGATGACGTATACCTCTGATATTTTTAGAACATGTGGCTGGAAATTTGGCATGCAAGTAGTTAAAACATTAATCTATGCAATGAGACCGGTAAATTACGCATACCGCACCTATTTTCTGATTTTTTTAGGCATTTGAAGCGAGTTGGTAGTTTTTTTTTATCTGGGTAAGAGTTAGACCCCTTTCTATATTTATGGTATCACAGAGTTCGGGTCCAAACGGGCTTAGCCCCTGTGTCTGTGACGGAAAATATGTTCCTAGTTTAGCAGCGCCCTCACCGAGATTTAGCGAGGAGGAAAACTTCCGGTAATATACATTTGTACAGCCATTGTTGAAGTGTCGATTTAATATACTTTCAAAACCAATAAAATATGACGTGTATAACATTTTTTATTAACTGAGGAATTACCAGACTGGAAAAATACCAACGAAATTTCATGGATTGTAATAAAAGGCCTATTGATAGATCTAATTTGTATATACGATATATAAATTGCAAGACTGATTGATATAGGGCCTACCATCCATGTATAAGTAGCTGCATATGAGTACTGTAGATTGTTTAAAACTGTAATGTTATATGTTGTAATTTTTAAATTGAATTTCATTGAATATACAGTATTGAATCTCTGAATTTTAAAACCAAGTTAGCAGGCTGAAACTTTAACTAAAGATCGAATATTTTTTGTAAATCTAACAGTTGGTAGAAACTAGGAGCACAAGTTATATGTTGTTACAAGGTGAAGGTCAGTTGGTGCGAGTGTGTATTGAGGACCAGAACAAAATGCATATGCTGTAGGCCTAGTAGTGCTTAGCTTCTATATAACCATTTTCTCGTAATTTGTATGAGTCTCCGTCCGACTGCCTTTTGAAAAAGTACATGGACAAAGGCGATGGGGCTGTTTTTATATAGCAAAGTCCTTGCGCCGACAAACGAGAGCCCACAGGCCTTATTGATCACCTGAGTATTAGTGAAAAAGTAATACTACTCCCAAAGGCTATGAAATCTAGAAAAATTTTCCTGTTCTGAATATCTAAGCTAAATTCTAATGTTCAGCAACAGTATAGAACTTCATGTGCTCTTAAAACTCCAGTGCCCTAAAAAGTACATACACTGATGAAAGGCTTTACATAATATAATAGGTGTATTAACATTAAAAGATATGACTAATTTGGAGCCATCCTAGAGTCAAAACCCTGGGTTGTGAAATTCACTATTTTTTGTACATTGCTGTTCTTAAGTATGCATTTAGATTTTATAAATTACATTGTATCAGCAAACTTACAAATAAATACTATATACTAATTTTGGCCCCACCCTGGGGTCGGAACCCCTACCCCGAGGATCATCAAATTTACAATTTTGGTAAAGGACTACCTTTCTAAATATTCATTTAGTTTCATTTTAGTATCAATAACACCCATAGAAGATGTTATTGAAGTGTTTTATACATAAACACTATATAATAAGTTTGGCTCTGCCATGGGGTCAGAACCCCTACCCAGGGGATCATAAAATTTACAATTTTGGTGGAAATCTTCCTGCTCGACAACACTATGCATTTAGTTTTTCTTACACTTGTGCTGTTCTAGAGAAGACGATATTTGAAAATTGTTCGATTTTGGTCAGTTTTTGCCCCGACCCTAGGGCCCCAGGGGTGCAGGAGTCCTAAAATTTACAATTTATGTCCCTCTTGTCCCAAAGATGCTCATACCAAATTAAAAAATTGGAATAGGAATCAAGAAGTTAAAAATGTTCAATTTGATAACGCACGACGACATTCAATTGCAATAAAAATTATCCACGTCTTTTCCCTCATACCTTCCTTCTAAAAATTGAAAAAAATTCGGTATATATCCTTTTTGCTGTTAAGTAGTTATAGGCATGAAAAGAGTTAATTTTGCTGAAAAAATAAAAAAAGTTTAAAAACATGCGATGTGTCTTTTAAGTCAAGCGCCTCTGTCTGGAAGGGACAATAGGAGAGACCTCATATGCTCTGTTAGTATACAGTTGCTCCTCATGTTTACCATCGTCTTGATACACATTTTGCTCGACCATAGGATCCACATCAAGAATTTTGTCTGAAGAACAAAAATTTTCCTTTAAAAATTACAACATCCAATACTTAGCTTTAAAAATAAACAAAAGGCCCATGGGCCCCATGTTAAACTTTGTTCCTCTATTATGGCCTCACCTACCTCGGAGACGACAATTTTAACACATTTGAATCTACACTACTTGGGAATGCTTGCATATCAATATCAGTAAGCATGGACCTGTTGTCATTGAGAAGATCCTATGTACCTCATGTAAAACTTTGACACCCACTCTACCACAGAGGATCATGGTTTGAACGATCTGGAATTAACACATGTACATCAGGAAGCTTTCATGTAAATACAAGTTTCAACTTTTCTGGTCCAGTAGTTCTTGAGAAGTAGATAACCCCACCCCATATCTGCATTTTCTTGATTATTTCCCGCTTGGAAGAACTATGGCTATTCATTTAAGCAAAATTGAATCCCCTTTTCCCAAGGATGATTTGTGTCATGTTTGTGAGAAATTGGTCTAATAGTTATCGAGAAGATTTTTAAACGATGCCACCTTTTTTTTTAATTTACTAATTTTTAATTATCCCCACTTCAAAAAGGGCATGCCATTTCAATTGAACAAACATGAAATTTGTGACAAGTTTGGCTGAAATTAGTCCTGTGGTTCTTGATAAAAACTCAAAAATGTTTAAAGTTTACGAACGGACTGACGCCGGACAAAATATAAACAGAAAAGCTCACTTGAACTTTTATGCTCATGTAAGCTTAAAACTCAAAACTCAAAATCATATCTATTGGTTTACTGTATAATGATTTTTAACGCATGTAAAATTTGGCAAATTTGAACGATAAAAGGTATGTCGATATTTTTCCGGTTGAAAATTTGGTGAGTTAATTAAAAAAAATATCTGCAATTATATAAACTTAAATGTGGTGAAAATGTATTAGGCGATTAGGATTTTTTCACCACAATAGTCCAATACTTAGCATTCCGTCAAAAATCTTGCTTACAATGTATGGACGTTAACAGCCATACCTTTTTTGCCTTGTTTAAGTCTAATCGTTGCGAATATAGTCGCACAAACCAATGCAACAGCCACCAAAATCCCGAAAACAGTAATCACTGCGATGGCAGTAGGGGATATGCCAGATCCTTCTGCAGAAGACTGTGGATAAGCGACGAACGCCAGCTGCCGGGAGTTACAGGGATATCGCTGTATGGCCATACGAAGCAGGCTATCTAACGCTGGCATATTCCGCTCGTACATAATCCTGTTCATCGCCATTACAGACGTGGTAATGGTTATTGTGTTCATCGTCGTGTAGACTCGAGTATTTTGAAACTTGAGTCCTTCGATTTCGTCTGTGGTCATCAAATAGTTGTGGATATATTCCTCGTTCACTGTGCATCCTCTTTGGCTGGGCTCTAGGGGCACATCCTTCCTGTAATTGTCTATGGGGATCGGTTTTTCCAACTCATCGAATATCCTGTCAAAAGTAGACTCGTTGTGTTGCGTTGTTACAATCCTCAGATATGGATACGCCTGGATCTGATTTTCGCTGAGTCGTAGATCCCACTCCTCTGCAGCCGTGTCCTGTGGTTTTTCCTCGACAAGAGCACCAAGACAGCCAGTGACGAAGAAATATTGAACGTTCTCTGCGAAATCGTTCACCCCGTCCACGTAAACCTTGATTGCAGACAAGTACATTTTCGGTAATGTGATGACCATTTTCTTTATGGTTCCTGTTGTGGGATCTCGAATAATGTTTTGCAGTTGTTGAAAACTTGTATTGTTCCTGTTGATATATTCGACTGTAAAGTTAGCCGCTGAAAATCCCTTCTTGGTCCCGATTGAAATATTTTTAATCATGATGTCTACAGCAAACGAGACGAAGTAACGATTGTCTAAGCTGTTTCCTACACCGACTCTGTTATCATCCGGGAAAATTATCTCATTACAGTCTACAAAATACAAACAAAAATACACTGTCTGTAAGAAAAATGAGGAAATGAATAACAAATAAGGATTCCATTACAATCTAAAACAAGAGGTACTGTGAGCAATGCTCACTAAGAATACCCCCCGCTTACCCTAATCTCCCAAAGGGTGTTGGTAATAGGTATAAACTACCTCTTTTCTGAGTGTAAAAAACAAATGGCATGACAAACCGAACCATATTGCTACTTCGATGTCCAGTGCGCATGACCTTTGACCTTTTGACCCCAAAATCGATAGGGAACATCTTCAACCCATGGGTAGTCCATATGTATGATATGGTAACTGTAGGTGGAAAGGATAACGCTTTAGAGCCCGGAAACCATATTGCTACTTCAATGTCCAGTGCGCATGACCTTTGACCTTTTGACCCCAAAATCAATAGGGAACATCTTCATCCCATGGGTAGTCCATATATATGATATGGTGACTGTAGGTGGAAAGGATAACGCTTTAGAGCCCGGAAACCATATTGCTACTTCAATGTCCAGTGCGCATGACCTTTGACCTTTTGACCCCAAAATCAATAGGGAACATCTTCATCCCATGGGTAGTCCATATGTTTGATATGGTGACTGTAGGTGGAAAGGATAACGCTTTAGAGCCCGGAAACCATATTGCTACTTCGATGTCCAGTGCGCTTGACCTTTGACCCCAAAATCGATAGGGAACATCTTCATCCCATGGGTAGTCCATATGTATGATATGGTGACGGTAGGTGGAAAGGATAACGCTTTAGAGCCCGGAAACGATATTGCTACTTTGATGTCCAGTGTGCTTGACCTTTGACCTTTTGACCCCAAAATCGATAGGGAACATCTTCATCCCATGGGTAGTCCATATCTATGATATGGTGACGGTAGGTGGAAAGGATAATGCTTTAGAGCCCGGAAACCATTGCGGATACAGACGGACGGACGGACGGACAGACAGACGGACAACCCGATTCCAGTATAACCCCCCCCCCCACAACTTGTTGCGGGGGGTATAATAAATAAAATCCCATTAATCATTTACACGATCTGTAACACCAAACCCACGATAATTCCCTTCCAATACAATCTGTAATTCACAAAAATGAATACATACCCCCACTCTAAAACATAAAAGCCTTATGATTCCATTCAATTATAATCTGTAACAAAAATGAATACCTACCCCCCCCCCCCCCAACCCCCCCAACCCAATGATTCCATTAGGGACTTGACAAACATCCCCCAAATAAAAAACGCATTACGTTTTTAACATCCATCACGAAAGAAACATTTATAAGATTACCTGAGATATGTATAAGGTTTTAAACAGCTCTATATATATACTTGTACTATATACATGTATCTGAAATTATTCAGGTGCTAAATGAAACATACAATAGTGTTCGTAAGGTCTTTTCGGTGAAAGCTTCATATTTTCTTTCTATATGTTAATTATCTAAACCATCTTGGTTCTGAACCTTTAAAACACAACTTTGTTAACTTTGGGGAAGTTCCGAACAATCTTGCATACTTTTTCCCTACAGTTTACACAATACCTGTCTTGGGGTGGATCTAAATATTTCCCCTAAACCCTCTGCAGTACGCACTATATCTGTCTTGGGGGGTGGGGTAATACTTTTCCCTACATTTTACACAAAAACCTGTCTTGGGGGAAAATCTTCTATACCTTTCTTGGCTTTATGAGCAACAGGTCCCGTTTCTAATATGGTCACAACTTGGTTTTTATTCGACAATAAATGCGAAACTGGTTGACCCCAAAAAGATTTCCTGTCTACAGCAGACACAACCTCCACAAAGACGGTGTCCCGCTGTCTGACGACACTTCCTGCCGGGTAGTTCTTGCTGTGGAATGAGAACTGGGCTGGGTATATATCAATATCTAAAAATACATTTTGATAGACATCATTAATAGGGTAGAGAAGAAATAGAAGACACGCTGCAATAAATGCACAAGTCAGGGAGAATTATTTTAGAAGATTCCATTCCACTTGTTTTTATCGTGATCAACGGATAACTTCTAAATTGCTCTTCAATTCAATCGAAATCTTGGAGGCCACTACCTGGCTATTTAATGAATGATATTCATACAATCATTAAAAGTCGTTTCAATTGTATTTTGATGATTACATTTCCACAATTTTTCTTTGCTATTTGTTTTATTTTTTCAACGAAGTGTTGTCTGAATACTAAGTTTATAGTGTTTGTGGGTAAATGTTGTCTGAATACAAGTTTATCTTGTTTGTGGGTAAGTATTGTTTGAATACTAAATTTATCTTGTTTGTGGGTAAGTATTATCTGAATACTAAGTTTATCTTGTTTGTGGGTAAGTGTTGTCTGAATACTAAGTTTATAGTGTTTGTGGGTAAGTGTTGTCTGAATACTAAGTTTATCTTGTTTGTGGGTAAGTGTTGTCTGAATACTAAGTTTATAGTGTTTGTGGGTAAATGTTGTCTGAATACTAAGTTTATCTTGTTTGTGGGTAAGTGTTGTCTGAATACTAAGTTTATCTTGTTTGTGGGTAAGTGTTGTCTGAATACTAAGTTTATAGTGTTTGTGGGTAAATGTTGTCTGAATACTAAGTTTATCTTGTTTGTGGGTAAGTGTTGTCTGAATACTAAGTTTATCTTGCTTGTGGGTAAGTGTTGTCTGAATACTAAGTTTATCTTGTTTGTGGGTAAGTGTTGTCTGAATACTAAGTTTATCTTGATTGTGGGTAAGTGTTGTCTGAATACTAAGTTTATCTTGTTTGTGGGGAAGTGTTTTCTTTTTAATGTTGTTTTAAATCTGGCGTCCAGATCGTAGCAGGGAGGGTTCTTTATCTTTTGGCACCAGACCAGGGCAGTGAGGGTTCTTTATCTTTTGGCGCTAGACCGTAGCAGTGAGGGTTCTTTATCTTTTGGCGCCAGACCGCAGCATCTTGCCAACGCGAACCTCCGATTTTGACGTTTGTACTCGCACTCCCTTTGCACACAAAACTAATGATAATATTTCCTTAAAACTCGTGGATTCTCTCTCTGTTGTGTCTATTCTTCAATTTTCAATGGAATTTTGCACTTTTAATAATCTCTTTAATAGTAACACGGTTATAGACAATTTTTACTTTAATATTAAATGTATAATATGGTGATAGATAAGTTCTGGTGCGCAATCAGGAGATCCTCATTTTAAATTGGATTTTCGATGTAAATGAGCTCTGGTTTACAAATTTTCGGTCAAAGGCAGAGACACAGAATCCATGAATTTTCAGGAATTATTTCTTACTACATGTAAGTTTTGTTTTCCACATCAAAAAGCATTTTTAGATCAAAGGGAGTGTGGGTACAAATGGCAGGTGTCTGTAGGCCATGTTGGTTCTTACGCTTTAAAACGAGATGTACTTAAGCTTGTAAAATAAAAAAAAAAATGCTTATATAAAAGATGTATCTTATAATCTAAATACATTATAAATTTCACTCACGTTGCATTGCTTTCAGTAAAATGTACGATTAATTAAATTCACTTAGATGCGCTCTCAATCTATGATTGATTCTTCAAAACTATTGTCGGTCAACGTTTGTAATATGCAAGTTGTTACAAAGCTGACATCGAGAAAAAATATAAATTATTGGATTATTATGAATCTAACACACCAACAAAATAATCTAAATGTGAGATGCAAATAAACATCTGTGGATTACAAGAATAGAACACAAAGTGCAACGGTTGCAAGTCCCTCCCGCAACAAAGACCTTTTGGAACTATAGCTGACATCTTCGCGAACCAAGGGTTTTCCGTCCATCCCGCTCGGAGCGAAGTGCACGCGTTAAAAATCGGGAGAGATACATTGCTGCAACTATTTGTTTACATCTTCCAGTGGCGTAGCTTCCATTGAGGCAACCGAGGCAGCTGCCTCGGTAAAAAAAAAAAAAAAACACCTTTTACGTTGTTAAAATATCGATAGCTTCTGGGGGGCGCAGCCCCCCAGACCCCCTGCCTCGGTAATATTCGAACCCAAGCTACGCCTATGTCTTCATCCATGGCAGTTGGCGTGCATGATTAGCCGGGAGTTACGCTTGAAAACTACGTGAGCTTGAAAAAAAAAATTCAGCTAATGACTGACTGCTGTTTGATAAGATCAAAATATCTTTATATGAAAACGTTATCCATTCATTATTTTCAGCAAAACTTACAAATAATAAGATACTTAGATCCGTCTTAATTCTCCCAAATTTCAGATTTCCTAATATACTAAGTCAAGGTCAGTGAAATGGCGTTGAACATCGGATAAAAATTACTATAAATATCTATGGGTTGAATTTCGAAGCGTTTCGAGTCTTGTGCACTAAATAAAATAATCGTAAAATACGTGATGTGAATAGACACTTGCAGATTTCGAGAATATAACAAAGTAGTTATATTTATTAATTACAAACGCAGTTGCACCAAAGAAAACATTTCATTTTAAAATTTTAGTTCCCCCTCTCCAAATAAATGAAAAAAATAATAATGTTAGAATGTTAAAATTCAGAAAGGGTTACAAAATTGTAGCATCATCCTTACCAACTCGTTTAGACTCTGGAGCAGACATGGTGAAACTCACTTCGTTTCCCACACAGATGAGGTTTTCTTTCCTGTATTTCAAAATTTGACGACCCTGGCCGGTTCGTATCTGAATACCCTTGATTGGTTCAGTTCCAGATACCCCCTAAAAGTTACAAAATCAATATACAATATAGCGTACATTTCTTACCAAATTTGACGATCGGCGATGCAAAACGTGTCCATATTTAAGGGAAGGAAATTCATTCCAGTTCAACAATGAATTTACGGTGAATTCAGATATGACGTGTTCCACCAAAAATTTAATTGATGTAATAACATGTGCTGGCTGTGGAAAACATTATATCGGTGAAACGGAGACTACTCTACGAACTCGTATACGAGTTCATAAACAACACATTTCAGCACCCAAATATAGACAAATTAAAGTTAGTGAACATTTAGATGTGTGGCTACGGACAATTCAGTGTATTTCCGTTTTATAAACTTTATATTTAAGAGGATCATACATGATACACATTGCATTCGAAATATTTTATATAAAGCACAGAAATAGCAATGAACTCTTGAATGAACATAACTGCCCTAAGTGAAGAAATATTTAATACAATCCTCTTAAATGTACGTTAAATAACTATCCCATTTCCATTCTCAATGACCGTGCAGCGTGTGACAGCGTGGCGAGAATTCCATCGTCATCGAAAGCAAGGTTTTTGACTTGCCTAGATGGTCGAGCGGTCTAGCGCGCTGGTTACATGCTGCTAGATTTGGTTCCGCAGGTCGTGAGTTCAACCCCGGGTAGGGGCGGAAGTGGGTATCCAAATAAAGTGAAATTATATTCGATGGAGGTAGCATTATGGTGTGGGGTGGAATAACAGCACGTGGAAGGATCCCTCTACAAATTGTCAATGGAAATCTCACCGGCGTACGCTATCGAGACGAAATTATTCAGCGCCATGTGATACCCTTCATACAGAGACAGCAAAATCACATCATATATATATATATGAGATTCGCCATGATGGCATGACCTAAAGCTTGGTAGGTTAGGGTTCTTTAGCGTGGCAACACCTGCCGTAACACGGGAACTCCGTTTTAAGGTCATATCCAAAAGACCCGTGATTTCGACTTCTAAATGCCGAACATTTGGCGAAGGAGTAATCACTACCTATTTTAACGTCGTAGGTTTGACACGGCCATGGCACAAACTGGGCTCGAACTTAGGAGCTCACTGTTACAAGGCGAACGCTCTACCACTAAGCTACAGCGACCGGTTAATTAGGTTTATAAACATGATGCACCCTTTCATTATAAACAACCTTTTATCTAATGCATGCATCTTTTAGAAATTTATAATTAGGACGAGAATGGCATGCACTTTCTTGCCATTGACCTTGACAGTAATTTTCTGATTATTCGATCATTTTCTTGCCTAACCGCTGTAACTTATTTTGTCTCCTTCTTCAATAGTTGTAGGAATCGGTACTGTTCGGATCTTATAAATTTTCATGAAGAAATTTCTTAACCCTGAACTTTGCAGCAACATACCGCGTTCATTCCATCTGGCACAATATCTACTTACAGAAGTTTAGATGAATTTGAGAAACAGAATTTTCTTCCGATCTTTATTCAAATTGTGTCATGATAAAGCCAATTAGATAATGGCTATCAAGATTCAAGATAATCACAGGGGTATGTGTTTATATTGGAAACAGAACCATGGGATATGTAAGATTCAGGATAATCACAGGGGTATGTTTACATTGGTTGGTCGATTGATTGTATATTGTTTAACGTCCCACTTGAGAATGTTTCACTCATATGGAGACGTCACCATTGCCGGTGAAGGACAACAAAATTTAGGCCTAGTATGCTCGGCGCTTACGGCCTTTAAGCAGGGAGAGATCTTGATCATGCCATACCTGCTGTCACACGGGGCCTCGGTTTTTGCGGTCTCGTTCGAAGGACCGCCCCATTTAGTTTGCCTCTTGACAAGCTCCCCTAGCTTGTGGATCCGGATCCACACGGATCGAGGTAAAAACAAAATAATGATAAAGTCGGTTTAAGAATGGAATCTTCTCATATTTATTGCATGGTTACGCTGAGATGTTATATTTTATATCTGTAAAATGTATACAGTTATTCCCTCAGAGAAACAGTCAAAGCCACGAGATGGTCTGGAAGACCTCAAGAACTATTGTGCGAGACCACCGATCGACTTTTATTATCCGATTAATTTTTCTACTTTGAAATCAAAAGAATCGTAATATTGTAGTTTATACCTTTCTAATTAGAATTTATTTTGATATTTCATAAAACGTTGTTCAAAATCTTTTCAACAAACATGCGTCCATATGCATGTGCAGTGCCATGAAAACAGTCAAAACTATTGACTGCTCATTCGTTTTGCTGCCGTTGTCGGGACTTTAACCCGTGGTTTTCCGAATTCAATGCGAGCTAATTTCGCACTGAACCACCGTGAAAATTTGACGTATTTAATGGTACAACAAGCATGATGATGATAAATACAAACCATAAAGCGAACTCTCTGGAGTTGACCAATGTCTTTGTCAGCAAAAGCACCATGATACCATGCCACTCTCATAGAATGGCAGATTTTCGTCATCTGAAACTTAACAGTTCCTTCTGGACCCTCAAGATTAACTTGATACTGTAAAGAATCTCGTCCATTACAATTCATTTGCAAGCTTATCAAATAGGACCGATCTGAAATAGAACAAATTCAGGATTCTCCAGTAAAATAAGCAATCATTTGTAAATTTCAAGCAATCCGGGACAAACAGGATAATTTTACGTATTGATGATTACATTATAATATTTAATTATCACGTTATTACTCTGAAAATCATATTTCATTTCAGCAAGAGTAATATGTGACGTTTGCAACATTTTTTCCTGTCGCAAATGCATTCATTTGAGGGATACTGGAAAATCAATCTTGTATGAGTACCTTTGCCGGTTAATTTGACTTTTAATGAAAATCTGGTAAATCGAAAACAATGTGTAACTCTACTCACATTTATCCATCTTAAGGAATACAGAGAAATCGGTCACGTCTCCTGGAGCTGAAAATCTTAATTGTAAAGAAAGCAAATAAGATTTCATTTTCATGAAGATTTAAAATTCAAATGAATGTCAACAGTACGATTGGTTGAACAAAATTTATGTAAGGTTAAAGTTGACATGAATTAATAAGTATAGTATAATTCTATATATCCGCCATATTTCTCTGCTAATCCGCCATATTAGTTGGATATTCTATTGTTATATGTATCAGGGTTCGCATGGTATATAAGGGGGTGAGTTTTGCATTAGTATACAATAAATATTTTGTAATTTTGAGCAAAGCATAATGTTTTAAAATGTGATTTTATTTGTTTCTCATTCCCTATATATTACTATCGGAGATGTGCACTGGTGGAGTCCACCTAGAAAAATCACTCAGGTGTGACAATCACATTTGGGGTATATACGGGTAGAGTAAATTAGGCTACCTGAGAGAAATATGGCGGATAAGATGAGAAAGGTGTACGTATTTATTAATTCATGTCAGCTTTAATATGGCTCCAGAGAAAAGAGACTGTGCTTGTGAATGCTTGGTACCGCAGCATGTCGAAATACTTTCGATTAAGCCTTCCAGTTGGCGGTTGATTCCTTGTCAATGATAATAGACTTAGTGTGGACATCTCTTTGTTTTCTGATCGTAATTCTAGAGTAGATTCTATTTCTAGTTATTGATCGAGTTGACATTTTTATGACCGTTAACTTGCATCATGGCAGTGGGGGCAATATCATTTTAATTTTGTTATGAAAGAAATTCTAAATAAATACAGAATAACAGGTTATACGCTTTGTTTCATGCATCGATATGCGTAAACACAAAATAGGTCATCCAAGCGGGGACAGTGTCAAAAGTAGTTCGGACCGGAAGTGCTTTATCAAACGAGCGTGTGATAAAGCTAATGCTTTATCTCACTTGCAATATACACCACACGTATGAGATAAAGTTTTATCATACTTTCATGTAAAATACTCGAATCTGATTGGCCAAGAGAGAGTTGAAAAAGCAACATGTTGCCCTCTGAGAATAGAACGCATGCGCTCCAGGGTGATATTATCTAACAACGGTTAACATTAATTGACAACGGGTGATATTAGATATATAAATTTTCACACCGAAAAAAACATTTTGAACCGAGGCATAGCCGAGGCTGACAATGGTTTCTCGAGGGTTGGTTGAAAATTTTCAATGTAACACCCTCAACCGCATGCAAATACAAATGTATATAAACAAGTAAAACAACAAAGGCTTACGTCTGTTGATATTTTATCAATCACTGTCATGCGATGTTTTGTATATCAATGCAGGTATTTCAGGTTTATTACAAACAATCCACGGCGAACCGTACGCGCATAAATTTGACGCATGTGATAATTTTTATAAGATCACCCGTTGTCAAGTGCTGTTACCCGTTGCTAGATACTACTCAGACGGTAACAATGTTTTTTAAAATATGATTCTCGTCCAATCAAGTGGCGGCCAAGGTCACAAGAACAAATATCTTGGTACCAGTAGAAAGATCTTGTCACAAGAAATACTCATGTGCAACATGAAAGCTCTAATATTTACCATTTAGAAGTTATGACCAATGTCAATTTTTTAAAAGTAGGTCAAAATGTCAAGGTCAAAATGTTTAGTACCAACGGAAAGGTCTTGTCACAAGGAATACTCGTGTGAAATATCAAAGCTATACCACTTACTGTTCAAAAGTTATTAGCAAGGTTAAAGTTTCAGACAGAATTACAGAATGACAGACAGGTGCCCCCCGATCTTCGATATCGGGGACATAAAAATAGTTTAACCTTAGATCTCATTGATTTGACAAAATGTATGCTGTCCGGTCAACAAGTGTATGTAATATACGGTATTACTTACTTTCTACCATCGTGTCCATCAAAGGCTGTCTGAAGTTTACTCTCTGCAGCATTACTGACGTCATCAATAAATAACCTTCCAGTAAACATATTGTCGCCCTGTAAAACAACATCAATGAATTGTTGCTGTAATAACACTCTGCTTCTGCTCTTCTTGTTATACATGTCTTTCAAAGATCTGGGAATTCAGACTTGGAAGCTTATGAGAAAAATCTTGATATGTTATATACTTTGAATGAATGCTTTCATTCACGCTCTTATAAAGGCAGTGCTTAACAAATCATACAAATTGACGTGTTTGATAACGTTGGTGCTCACAAGTGCATAATTGCATAAATATTTTCTAAGAAATAATAATTTTATTTAACTTGTAAAACGCAATTTGATTGGTTCATTTTACTTTATCAACATTCTTTATACAGAGCGAAGCTCGTTCTTTATACAGAGAGAAGCTCGTTCTTTATACAGAGAGAAGCTCGGAGGGGCCTTCGGTCCGTCGGCGAAGCAAGGCTTTAAAGGTAACATGTATGTGAAAGGAACAAGTCAGAATCGGCAAAAGAAACATTTTTAGATAATCTCTACATATGTTCCCTGATGTTAGCCATATGGGCGCCCCCATTTTTTGTTCATTATTTGCTTCAACAGTTATTCGAGTTTTAAATTTGACTACCACAAATACAAGACTCTGACGTGGAATTTGTAATCTAAAAACTCAGGTTGTTCAAAATTAATGATATATAATTATTAACCGATCGACAGAGGATGCTTACTCATCCTAGGCACCTGATCCCACCTCGGGTATATCCAGGGGTCCGTGTTTGCCCAACTCTTTATTTTGTATTCTTTAAAGGAGTTATGAGATTGATCACTTCGTTGACTTCACACCTTTTATTGTAACAGTTTTTATCAAATCATTACATATGAAATATATTTATAAAAGTGACAGTGGAACACGTGCGTTTGTTTTGAATTCGGGTGGGTGTTTTGGGTATCGGTAGATCGATTGGCTATTTTTGAAAAGTGTTTACGGGTGAATAGGGTGAGTCCGTGCTACGCCTGAGGTAGCCACGTATAAGGTAGAATCTCGGGTGTTTACAAATCATTCGAAGTTCGCTGCTACTTTGCAACAGACTACTAGACCAGCTCTTCTAATGTCAAAGCGGTCCACGACAGATTTTTTAGCAGATTTTCAAGACCAGTCAATGGATGATTCGGTGTTAGACGCAGTATTAACTACAGATTCTGCACAACCAAACAGAACCGAGATTCCGGATATGACGGACACCTTCAATTTGTTTAAAACCTATCTGGACACAAAGTTGGAAAACTTGAAGGACCAGTTATCAACCGGTAACGATTTTGACACTTTTGCTAAGCAATTAAAGAAAGAGGTCTCGGTTAACTTTAGACACGAAGGCAACAAAATACAGTTCAATTTCAATTCCCAAATTTTGAGTGACTTGTCTAAATTACAGAAACGTTTATCAGTTAAAGATTCATCTTCTGCCAGTATTGTTTCTTCCATTATCGCCAAGCTAACGAGAAGAAATAAGCTCATTAGAATTGCTGACAAGTCCCCAGCTGGCTGGACCACAGTGCGAGAATATGAGAGTGACGACCTTGCCTCTGACGATGAGAAGCGTATGCGCCAAGCGGAAAACCTTAGATTGCGTGCACTCAAGGAGAAGCGTCTCTACCAGCCCTACAAAAAATCTTCTGCTACTGCTTCCACTCCAGCTTCTTCCACTGATCGCAGGCCTGATTCTACGCCCTACCAGCAGCCCTTTCGTGGCTACACAAAACAAAGAAGACAACCCTTGCCGTACGACATTTGTTACAATTGCCGAAAGTACGGGCACTGGAAATCCCAATGTAGTGCTCCACCAGCTCAATCAAGCAACCAAAGTGCTAGATCATACAAGTAGACCTATAGAGATGTATGTTCCTCAGAATGATATTCTTTTGAATAGGCAAATAAACCTGTTTCTACAGCATGTTGCTTATTTTGAAAATAGTTCTGTTCACAGCAAAGGGGTCAAGGGTAGTCTGGCGAAAAATGTCCAGTATTGGCGTTCTGCCACTTGGTGCTAATGACTTTGTTATCGATACCATTAAAAATGGTTATGTTATTCCTTTTCAGACGCCACCTCCACCTACATGTATGTAAATCAGCTCTCGATAATGTTGATTTTGTACATCAAGCTATTGCAGATCTTTTGGGAAAAGGCTGTATAGAAAAAGTTCCTTTTCAGCCTTTTGTAGTAAGTCCACTAAGCGTAGCGCTTAACAAAAGTTCAGGTAAAAAGAGACTTATTTTAGACCTTAGTGCTTTAAACGATTTTGTCGGAAAGAAAAAAGTTAAGTTTGAAAACTGGAAAGTTGCCTTGAATTTCTTTAAAAAAGATAGATTGCTTTTTATTCAAATTCGACTTAAAATCTGGTTACCATCATATCGACATGTGTTCAAAACAAATTACATACTTTGCGTTTTGTTGGGAAGGTAATTTTTACTGTTTTAATGTTCTAGTTTTTGGCTTGACGTCCGCTCCATACATTTTCACAGAGTCTCTGCGACCACTAGTTAAACACTGGAAAAACAACGGTATTGATATTGTTTTATATTTAGATGATGGTTTCGGCTTCGGAAGGAATTTTGAGTAATGTCTAAATGCTTCACAGTTCGTACAAGATTCTCTAAAACAAGCTGGTTTATTGATAAATCAAGAAAAGTTTATTTTTCAGCCATCAGAGTCAATGGAATGGCTAGGTCTTTTGTGGGATTCATAGAGGTTTTCATTGTTTATACCTACTAGAAGAATAACAGAGGTGCAAAGCACATTGGAGTCCTTGATTAATACGTTTCCAATTTTTACAGCTCGCGAATTAGCCAAACTTACTGGACAGATAATTTATCTATCACCTGTTTACGATCACGTTTGCAGCTTAATGACGAGGCATTTATATTTAGCCATAGAAAGTAGTACTCATTGGGACCATTTTTTAAATTTTGATTTTCCAGATATGGTCAGAGCAGAATTACAATTCTGGGCAAAGAATTTATCAGAACTGAATCAAAAATGCTTAATGAGAGAATTTCTTCCTTCTATTTTAATATTTTCAGATGCTAGCAATGTTGCAGCAGGTGCATATACTGTGGGAGTTGACGAGAAAGTTGTATAACAGATGTGGTCAAAATCCCAATCATTGATGAGTTCCACATGGAGAGAATTAAAAGCGGTTGAAATAGCATTGAATTCTTTTGCAGCTTCCTTATCAGGGAAATCGGTGTGGTGGTACACTGATAATAAAACCTGTGTGAAAATTGTGCAGAAAGGTAGTACAAAGTCTCATTTACAAACTTTAGCTTTCAGCATTTTTTCTAAGTGTATTGAATATGCAATTTCACTAGATATTGTTTTGATTCCAAGGGAAGATAATACAAAAGCTGATTACTTATCCAAGATTATTGATTACGACGATTGACAGACTACTAAAGAATTTTTTGAACTTATTGATGGTTTTGGGGTCCACATACTGTGGATAGATTTGTCAGTGCACACAACACAAAATTGAAAAGATATATCTCGTTGTTTTGGTATCCAAGTACTGAATCTGTTGATGCATTTTCACTATCTTGGCATTCAGAAAATAACTGGTTAGTTCCTCCTACCAATCTAGTCTGTAGAACCATCAAACATTTATTATTTTGCAGAGCTCATGGAACTCTTATTGTGCCAAAGTGGCCTTCTGCTCTTTTTTGGACATTGTTGTTTGACGAAGATATGAAGCACAAAGAGTATGTTACGAATGTTCTAGAATTCGCACCAAATCAAAATGTATTTTGTCACGGAGTGAATACTCATAGCCTCTTTGGCGCAGATCATTTTAATTCCAGAGTGTTGGCAGTAAGACTCGGTGCTGAAAGTTTGTAGTCATGGACTTTCGTACACAAAGCAAGGTCAAACATTTGTGACGTAGACGAGGCCCTTTCAAGAATTGTTTTTGATGAAGCTGGCAAGGTCAAATTTGTATATAGATCCTATACCATTTTCAATGTATTGTCTTTTAGTGTTTGTATTTATTCGGACATGACTTGTTCAAAATGGATGGAGTTGGCAAGTTTTGGTTTGTTTTTATTCGGACATGGCCCTTTCAAGATATTATATCTTGATGAAGCTGGCAAGGTCTGGTTTATGCTGTATAACTTGTTTTAATTCAGACATGGCCCTTTCAAGATGTATCTTGATGAAGCTGGCAAGGTCTGGTTCGTGCTGATTGTTTTCATTGAGACATGACCCTTTCAAGATTATAGTATCTTGATAAAAGCTGGCAAGGTCTCGGATTTTTCTTCGTTCGTTGTAATTTAATTGATATACTACAGTTTGTAGTATCTTTTGTTCGTAGTGCACTACACTTTCTATCTCATAGAAAATATTTTAATTGAAAGTTTTTCAGATATCTTCAATCACGGAAAATGGACTTCTACCTGGACAAGTTCGGAACCTTTGTTACAGAATTTGGCTAAACGACTTCCAGATTTCTGCTTAGGATCTAAAGCCGATAACACACGCAAAAAGTACACTGGAGCATTTGATAGATTCTGTAAGTGGTGTGCTAATTTTAAAATATCTTCAATGCCGGCATCGGACTTCAATATTTCTATATATTTGATTCATCTAAGTGACAATTGTAACTCCGTATCTACAATTGATGAAGCTTTCTATGCTATCAGTTGGGTTCATAAATTACCCGGACTCCCCGATCCTTGTTCCTCTTTCCTTCCTGTCTCCATAAGGGAAGGTTGTCACAGATCTATCGGTCATCGAGGGAACAATAAAAAGGATCCAATTTTTCCTGCCATTCTAAGAAACATTTGTTTAGTATATGCTAACGAGAATTGTAATTTACTGAATCTTAGAATTTCATGTATGTGTGTGCTCAGTTTCTCTGGGTTTTTTGAGATTTTCAGAGCTTGTCAGTCTTAAAAGGTGTGACATAAAAATTTACGACAATCATATGGCACTTTTTATTCAGAAAAGTAAAACTGACCATTATAAACAAGGTAGTACTGTTTGCATTTCCAGTACAGACCAACTATTACCAAACGATATTTAGAGAAGGGTAATATTGTAGCACATTCAGATGAATTTATATTCAGATCTGTTTCGTATTGTAGAA